>NW_025056173.1:0-11558 GCF_019279795.1 Protopterus annectens | reverse complement strand
GCATTTTTTGAAAAAAATGAGTTTTAACTTGGACTTTTAACAGGCACAACCAGATCCTGAAATGCTGATGTCTTGTCAGTGTACTAAATGTTTCCTGATGTGTGATGAGGATGTTACAGTTTGTTTGCCATTTTTTTCTCCCAAAGTTGACATGGGGGTATGAAAAGAAATCGGTGTCATGTTTGTCAGGAATTGAGTCTGATGTGTGATTTGAGTGACTATATTGCAAGCTTTCCAGTAAGCTGGTTTGTCGATGAGCTCATCTGGTAGGAAGGACTGATAATCTCTCCCAATTTAAAGGTCCTTCATTGATGAAATGGTCACTTCAGCAGTGGCTTAGCAGATCGAGGATTGTGGACACCTGAAAAAAGTCATCATGGACCTGTCAGTCAGTGGCCCATTAAGTGAGGAATTTGGTTCCCCCTACAAGTGTAGTTGGTTAGTTTTTATTTAAAGGGGTTTCTATCTGTGATTAAAAAATAAAACAGTAACAAAAACAAAAAAAAAAGAAAGGAACAGATGAGGAAATTGGCGTACAGAATTGCTCTGTGTCCATTCTACTTCATCTGTATGGGGGCAACTTCTTGTCCTGCTGCATGTTACAGAGACTGGGCTGCTGGACATTGTTTTATAATGAGGATGGATTGGACACAAAGGTTTCATAGTGTTTAAGCAATACTTAAAGGCATATTATTAATAAAACACATATTACTTTTTGACAAGTATATATTGGAAGAGTAATCTGTCCAGGATTTCAGGGCATCCAGAAGTAACATTGTGGCTGAGTGTGTTTCTTCACTAAAGGGGGATTCTTTGATGAAATGTTGAATGGATAAACAGTAAATGATGACAGTCATTTGTTCTTCATAATTCATATCTTTCAGTCATGCATTTCAGATGCAGCATATCAGGTTTTCATTAATTTCTACTTTGTAAGAGCAATGTTTGGAGCTCTTTCTATGCTTGACCCATTTTCAGGTTTGCGAGATCATGACTGTTATGAAGAAGATATAATTCCTGAGTGAATGGTGTGTGTGTGCATGCGTGGAATGGGTGGGGTTTTGTACATGCAAGTTGGAGTTGTTATCATGCGTTGCTGTGACGTTCATGGTGTGATTCACTTTTAGATCAATGGGTGGTATATTGTATCTTTGTGGTTGTACAGATTGAGAAGGGACATAGGAGGATTATGGTTGTTTTTTTCTGTCAAGTACCCTCTAGGTGCAGTGAATGCTTTTCTGTGAGTAGTTGACTGGAGTTGCAGGAAAGCTGTTAGTCCAGTAAGTTGGAGTGGTTCTGTCAAGCCTGCTACAGCAGTACACCCAGACCTTGCCAAAGAAATGCAGATCCAGGCATAGCACTGAATGTATATAACGACAAGGAGATGCTGTTGCCCAAAGGTCTGCTCCAAACACCAAAACCAAATGTACTCAAGACAAACTGGAATGGACCACCACAATAAATGGATAAAATCAAATAATCTTTAATCGGACAAGCGCTTTCGCGTGTGAAACACGCTTCTTCAGATCCTTTATACAAAATAATAATCTAAAATGCAGTACTTATATACTCTAAAACAGACACACCTTTCCAATAAAACATACAACTAATTAAACAATTGACCAATTAATTAATAAAATGAGCAATCTGTTCTAAAACGCTAAAAACATCTATTGCACTGTTCATCATCTTAAAAACTTCTCAACAGCAGCTAGGATATAGAAAAGGCTTAAAGCCACAATAGACACAACTAAAACTTAATGTCAAAAACGATGTCAACACTGTCTTGAGCATAAAACACAAATAGACATAAGAATGCTAACATATCGTAAAATATGATGCTAAACACTGTTCGTTGTCTCCATAGAGCCTTGTCAAAAGCTCTTCCTTCTACAATATAAAAGTAAATTATATCTGCCAATACGAATGCTGTAAGAGAGTGAAAATGCATATACACAACAGCAAATAATCTGCATATACACAACAGCGAGAAATACATAAATACAAAAGCAATAATCACGCATCACCTTGCTCAACAATTCCTTTAGAATTGTGTAAGATCACTACCAAATAACAGAAACCTAAAACTCTGTCTAGGTCGCTAGATGTAAGTACGAGTCCTGGCAGCTCGTGCTAATGTCATGCTCGCTATCTCTCTGGATAAAGAATCATAGTGTTGTATGATCCATCAATGAGTCAACAGTCAAAAAAGACCCGAGAGTGACATGTCAATACCTAGCTGCAACTATCAGCATATCATCCCTAAAAGTCTCTCAGAATTGCCCTCCATATCCAGCAATCACAATTGACCGCAACTGCACCTCAGCGGCACCCATGAAATCAAACGTCTGTAAACGTACAGACTGCTATTATGCTACTGCAACCTGGTACCATGAGAACCATCAAGACGCAAGTGTGCATTATACACAACAAACAAAAACTGACATAAACTTCACTGTCTCTCCATCTAAAAACATGAAGCATTCCTGACAGCTGACAGACTATATGCTCCTATATTACAAAAAATGCAAACATCAAGTTGAAACCAGATTCTTAGTCGTCCGATTACCCAATCATAAACATTAAAATAATCTTAGCAAAGAAAAAAGGGGGATGACTAAGACCTAGAGCCACAACTGCATGAAGCATGGCTCATGGAGCTCTTCATATAACTACCTCAACAGAACTAATCATTGTATCACAGGAGAGGTGTTCTATAATGTCCAACCTAGACATAAAACTCTCTCCATCCCGTTCCTAAAGGGAATACATGGATCAAAATACCACGAGCATCCACAGATGTTCAAAAAATGTTCAAAGAATATCAAATGTGGACATATTATGACCGCCAGTCAACAACAAGTGAAAACATAAACCACCTATTGTGTATGTGCCTTGGGGCTTATGCTGCCTATGAGCAAGGAACAGCATACAAAAATATATGAGATAGAACCTGATATGTAAAATCACTAGCTTGATCATAAAATGTAAAGAATCTATCTACTTATAAAATACATAATATTTAAATATAGATATGACTAATCTAACTAAAAAATTTTTTGATAAAATTTATAAATCATAAAAAAATTTATAAAATATGGCCCGTCCAGTTAGACCACCATAAACAGCTTTATGGATCAATCCATAAGTAGCTGACTTCTGTTACTTCAAAGCTTCTCATACAACGGAACTTAACCATAAGCCTATCTCAAAACACCAATAACTGGCTCAATATGATCATGACGCTCCCTTAAAAATGGAAGAATGTAAAACTACTATCAAAAGTAGGTATCCATGTGTCCACTAACACTGTGTAAAGTATGCATAAATAATGCATAAATAAAATGTATATATATATATATATATATATATATATATATATATATATATATATATATATATATATATATATATATATATATATATATATATATATATATACATATATACATACATAAATACTTGTGTGTACACACTAAACTCCTGATGGTATATCCAAACACAAAACATAGTATGTTCACCCACAAAACTCTAGTAGAAATGTATATATGTATGTACTATAAATATGTAGATGTGTGCTGCAACTATGGAAATGTGAAGCTAGCTAAAGTAAGACTTCTGTGTCACAACTAAAAAATGTGAACCTGGGTGTATGTCTCAGAAAACCAGGTATACATAAACTACCACTTACTTAAGTGAACGTGCCTTCAAAGGAGCCCTATTGCTTACATATTGATTTAATCTTGGCTCATACTGAGCCTTGAGTCTAAAAATCCAACTCAATTCCACTTGTTCCAGGTCATTAAATATATCTCCTTCCCTCTTGCTGGGTGTAACCTTCTGTAGAATCCTGAATTCAAAAGAACAGTTCAATAGAACTGAATGTGCAGTTGGTGCCACCTGCTGGTTACATTCTGCTATGTTTGGTAATAGTTTAATTTAATTGAGAGAATGTAGGAACAGATATACTTTTATCTTTTATTTTTGCATCATGTGCATGCCAGGTTCTACTTCTAGACAAGTAATGATCAATGAATTTGGCTCAGGTTACTTTGTCTATTTTAATTTCATGTCCCTTGTAGCTGCAAGTGTTGAAGGACCGATGGAGTCTGATAACTCATAAAACTGAAGGGTTTTTTAGAGATGTGGAGATGACACAGATGCCTCGCCAAGGTTCCTGTGTGAGGAAAAGAGCCTCTTTAGTTGCAGAGGGCAAGACAATGCTGGAACTAAGACACCGCAACTAAACAAACTCTGAGGCAGGCTACAAAGGTTTTGCCAACTCCTGAGATGAATCCCTCCATCTTGGTGGATGGCAGTCCCGAATCTGAAGGTAATGATGTTCGAGGGTGGCAGTGAGGAGTCATTTGTAATGGATAGGGGCCAATCAGTGGAGCAATATCTCAATAATTTTTATTAATTCCCTTTCTGAGGAGGGTAAGGCTAGTATATTTGATATGGCACTAGAAAGAAATTGTAGAGCTGCACTCCTGTTATATTCTGGTTACCAGCAAGGAGTTTACCTGACCGATAATCCTCATCTAGAGACCTCCAGTTACTCACAGATGCAGAAGCATGCACAGGGATGGGATGAGGTTAGTTCTTTTCACGACCTCATGAGCCAATTGCTCGTCATCTGATAGGAGGAAAAATATTACGTTCTTAGAGATTTCTCCCTTTGGAGTTGCCACAAGGGCCTAAGGGGAATATTTCCAAAGTAGCAGAATATCCTTCTGTTTGAACAGGCTTATGGTAGTGCATGCACTGATTAAGCAGTCTTTGAAATCCAAATGAGTGCACTCGTTAATTAGTTTGCTTGTCTTGTTGTGTTTCCAGAATAATTTGACTTTTGCTAGCATTCTCCCACTGGTCTGCAACAATGGAATAGCTGACAGTTTGTTTCCTTTTCAGTTCATCAGGTTGTGGAACCAGTGGGAGCAGACATCCCGCTGTTAGTACGGCTAATTAGAGAAGAATAGCTGGATCATTAGTGGCCCATTCCTGGTTGCAGAACACCAGAAGTGCTTACTCTTGTTCAGGTCAGAGATCTACATTTTTTTACAAATCACTGCCTTAGAGTCAGAGGTGCTGGGGGCTGCCATTGTTTGTGCAGTTCGTGGTATACAGATGTTGTGAAAGAGATTCACCCAATACCATCCAAGCACATTTGGTAATCTTGGGTTGGTTGGCTCACTTCCTGAGGTTAAATGACTGCCCTACCCATTGGGTGATACACAGAGTGATCAAATGGTGGGATAAGGCAAACCTGACCTCTAAAGATTCCAAAAATCCAATTGATCATCATCTGTTTGCTATTATAATCAATGTTTTTTTCTAATCATCCCTGGATTTTTATTCATTTACCACTTGGGTAACCCTTTTTACATACCTGTATGCAGGATTTTTTCAGGTTAGTCAGTTATGGGCCTTGTTATGTTGGGAACACATGATCATATGTGAAGATGCCCTGTTGCTATGGGTGGAAAAGCCCAAAACTAATCAGGCTAGAAAAGGACATCAAGTCCATATGGATCAGTTATATATTTCATTTTCTGGCCCAGTGCATTTATTCTTTTTGCTGCATAAGGCACTCCCCAGTAAGGAGTGATGTTTCCTTCAACAACAGGTAGGCCAGCTATGTTAATTAAGCTTATTATCTCATTGTCTAGAGCTCTTGCATGTCAAGGAATAGCCTCACAGGGGTACTCATCACATTCCTTTTGCATTGGGTAAAAGTCTGATGCAGCAATGGAGGGTTATTCCAACAAAGTACTAAAATGAATAGGAAAGTGGTTGCCCGATTCCTTTTTATCTTACATTAGGCATTGATACCATGATTTTGTGTTACAAAAGGAAAAATTCTCTGGATCCTGGGACACTCGTTTATCCAAATAGAAACCCTTCAAGCTTTGTCCCACCTGGCAAGGCATAAATGGTCATTATAACATAATGTGTGGATAACTCATTGTTTTGGTTTTCTGTCTTGCTTCCAGCTTTGGGAGTTTTGGCATCAGTTGTTACAGAATGAAAGGTCACTAAGGGCTTTGGTGATTCATCTTGGTTGGGGAAGGGTTAACTTAACTGTAGTCCCTAAAAAAATTACTACTAAGAATCTTATCCCATTTGCACAGGCCTTGCTTGCTCTATCCTGATTTGGTTTTATTTTAGTTCTCAAGTGTGCCGGGGCTGCATTGGGCAGGAGCTAGGAAGACTCAGTGACTGAAGTCATCAGGCATTTTATTAACCTTAGAGAAGCGATTGAAATTGGAGTGCAAATAATTCAACACAAAGATTTGGACAAACCTGACAAAGACTTTTCTCACCCTGATGGAGTTCATCTTAACTGTTTGGGTCTTGACTTGTTCAATGTGGACTTTGCTTTTGTTACTGAGAGCATTTTTAAAGTCGCACTGTTGTTAGAGTTAAGTTTCAAGCAATTTTTGTAGGACAGTTTTGTTCTGAGGTGTGTAGTTGTATGGTATGAAAATTTGTTCATGTTTAAAGATTCATTATCATGCTATGGAGAGCTTAACTTTTATTTCTCATAGCTTCATAGCTAATAATTATGGTTCTCATGTTTCCAGTAAGGAGGCAAGGAGTTGTTGATGGCTTGGGTCATTAACATCTTAGCATAGGGAATGGCAAAAAAGTTTGCTTCGAGGTTATGATACTCAGAAGAAAATGTGTGTGTGTGTGTGTGTGTGTGTGTGTGGTAGTGCATATATAGCTAATGAGTGTGTGTGAGGGCGGACCTCATATTAAGTGATGTGTGGTGACTTGTCCTTGCCTTTGAAAAGGTGTGACATTGAATTTTGTAAATCCACTCATTAGTATTGCCCAACTCCACAATCCCGTTCTGACATCTGGTGAAATTTGGTTCAGTGATTAACAGCACTATCCAGTCATAGGTTCATAGGTAGGTACTAGGCTATCTGCCCGAGGGCATTTATAAGCCTAGCCAGAGTGTGTCAGCTTTCGATGCCCCATTGATTAATTAACTGAGCCTCTGTCAAGCAGAGGCAATGAAGTGATCCAAGGGGTGTATTTTCTGTTACACATCCACTCGTCAAGGCTTCTCTTGAAGAGTGTTAGTGAGGGGCTCTGCCTAATGTAGTTAGGAATTTTGTTCCAAAGCATGAGGAGTTTCTGTGACAGGAATCTATCCCTCCAGCATGTTCTATTTATTGTTGTGGCGAGGTTTAGCTCACTAGAGCGCGTGGCTCGCAGTGACTTGGATTTCTTTAGGTGGGGCATGTCCATCAATTCTGAGTTGGACATGGCTTTGTATGTCAGGCAGAGATCACTTCTGAGTAAGTGATATGCCACTGAGTACAGCCAGAGTTTTTTCAGTCGGGCTGCATAGGACATATGTTTGAGGCCAGTAATCCTCTTGGTGAGGTGCTTTTGTGGTCTTTCCAGCTGTTGGAAGTGATTTCAGTATAGAATAGCTGAAGGAAAATCAAACACATTTTCATAAAGAGTACTTTGTCATGTCATTTGTAATAATTCAAAGTGAAATATCAGCTAGTGAGGCTCATCACATATATAATTAGAGAATCATCTATTTATTCATTCAGAAGAAAAAACTTCTGGAAGAACCTCTTGTTGAATAGGAATGAATGCAAGAATGGTTAAGGAGAGGTGAATTCAAACCAAAAGATGAAAGGTTAATATTGGCAGTCGAAGACAGTGGTCTACATACACAGTTTACAAAATTCATTAAACATGTGGGAGAAACAGATAAATGTAGGTTTTGTAAAACCAAACTGTAAACAGTCACACACCTCGTTGCTGTTTGTGACATACAGAACAGCATAATAATGTGGCAAGACTGTTGCACTGGGGATTGTGCAAACATTATGGCTTTGAAGTGGCTGAGAAGCACTGGAAACATGAGCCCCAAAGCATCATAGAAAATGATCAATTCTACATCACATGGGATCATCCATTACCAACAATTCAAAAGACAGATGGTAGAAAACCAGATATAGTAGTCCAGGAAAAGAAACAAGAGGAGCATTGATCATTGAAATCGTCACACCCAGTGACTACAGTGTCCTGTGTACAGAGAGACACAAGGTTATAAAATATCAGGATCTGCAAGCAGAAATGAGAGCAATGTGGAAGAAGGATACCCAAATAGTTCCAATAGTAGTAAGAGCAATGGGTCTTATAAAAAAGAATCTACCATCATATTTAGATATGCCACCAAAACACGTAACGCCATACGAATTACAGAAGGAGGCATTACTTGGCACATTGCAGGTGCTGCGAAGAGCACTTTTGGCTGACATCAAATCAAAGAATGAAACAATACTAATTTCATTAACTTTAATCGTACTTTGATTTAGGAATGGGGTCCATTCCCGTCAGGGTATTAGAAACCCAAATGATTTGGAGAAATTACAAAAAAAAGGAAAAACACATTTTGAATCTGTAAGAGGTACCTTTAAGTTATAACATGCTAGATGACCATTAGAGTCAACACTGTCCCCTTCCATTTTTAAATTAAAAGACATTGCTGTACCTTTAGACAGTCAGTACATCTGCCATATCTCTATCTCTATCTCTATCTCTATCTCTATCTATATCTATATCTTTATCAATAACTATATCCATGTCTATATAGGTATACATATATATATATATATCTATGGGAAATATGAATTTGGTTGAAACTATGTTTGTTAGACATCTGTTTAGTCAACAAAATTTGGTAGACTAAGCAGATGGTTGACAGGTATGCAAGACTGCACAATTCCTGAGAGTGAAAAATATGCCCTTTCTGAAATATTGTGTGAGCTTGGAGTTCATATATATAATTGGTGGTGGGAGGGCAGCTCCCAACATGGGGAGTGGAGGCTGTCTTGCCAAGATGCAAAAAAAAAAAAAAAAAAAAAAATGTACTTCGTGTGCGTTTTTTTTAACTTCTAATTTTTACTTGCACCAAGATTTATTAAATTCGATATATAAACTTCTACTGATTATTAAATTAAAGTTAACTTCAAATATATTGATTGCTATAAAAGAAAAATTACACCTGAGTTCCAAACATCCATATGCAGATTTCTGAAATATAAATTCCGATGCTTTGTTCACCTAATATTGTAATTTCTCTGTGCCTTTGATCCTGTTAATCCCAGCATATTCCCCACATCCTGTAAGAACTTCCTTATGATTGTTCCATGCCCTCTTTAATTCTGCAGTGTCACATTTTACAGCCTGAAAAGACAGCACAGAGAACTATACACATTTGTTGCTGTATGAATTATGCAGCTTTTCTTTCCAAAATACATCAGGAAACAATTTCAGAAATAAGAGATTTATGTAGAATAGTTAGCTAATATGTGTAACTTCTAAAAATGTCCATGCATGTTTATTGCATATAAGTACTCCTCTTTTTGATAGGCAAAAACGTGTAGTCCTTTTTCTGTCAATATCATGTAAAATGTCAGTCACTGTTATGAATACAACCCATATGACTTTATTTCTGTAATTGCCTTAGGGCATTTAATAAAAATTTTGTTTATATGGCTGAAAGGATTATTACTTTTGGCATCTCTTGAGCTGCTTTGAACTCTAAGCTTAGTCTCAGCGTGCATTAAATTTTCATGATCATCTTTAGCAGTGACGCAGGCAGTACTGGAACCAGGCCATAAGAGTAGATAGATTAAAAAGTGTAACCCATAGTGTTTGGTAGCATGAGCTGATGCTGTAGTGTATAAAGGTCAGTTTCCTAAGGTCTCTGTAGAAAATGTACTCTCAACAGTACATAACAGTATTATCACTGAACCCCTTTTTTGCTTACCACATGGAGAGAAAATGTGAACAAGTGATTTTTTTTCTGTACAGTTGCTGTAATGAAAGTATGTCTTTGCACTTCCCTCTACATATATCTTTTTTCACGTGACTAATGACTAAATCTGCACACCATCAACATGGAAGTAAAATATTGCCTTTTGAGGAAATACAGACACTCTCCTTTTTATTTTAGAAATTAAAAAAAAATACTTTACTTAAATTATGCTGTCTTCTAAGCATACTATGATCAGAAAAATATAGTGTTTGCTAAGAATTTTTCATTAGTCTCCCTTATTTGACTTGAATTACTAACTTTGAAGCCAGTTTTGTTTGAGACATTTCAGTGGCCTGTTGTACTTGCTATACAACTGAATCTGTTATATCAAAGGATTTTTTTAGAGAAAACCTGGGTGAGAAGCTGAACCAAGTTCTGCTTAAGGAGAGTTCCATTACAACTGTATTTCTCATCTTATTTACAGGTCCCATGACAAACCTATGGAAGACCATTAGGTGAGGGATATTAATGCCTTAATCTTCAAACAAAAACAAGCAAAGAGATTTGACATTAATGCACACATGAACAGCCCACTATTTACTGAAGTGTCGAGATTGCAGAAACTGATAGTTTAGTATTGTGTTACCAATAATTAATGGTTATAAAATTTAGAACTTTTATCTAAAAAAGCATGCAGATATTATAAAATAGCTTTATTGTATTAATCTGCTGTTATACTTGTATATGCTAGAGCACGCCATTTTTTTTCTTTTTTACATTGGTGATACTTTACTTGCAAAAGCAATGTTTTGGTCCAGCATATATCTTTTGGCCCTGTTTAACATTATGAGGAAAATCTACATTGTCTGTCTTTCTAGGCTTGTAGCCTGCATCTTTATATGGTCCCTTTAATGTCGACATTAGATTCAGATATGGTCATAGCCCAGCTGATGACATTTTTTGGCTGTGGCTAAAAAGCTGTTGTAAAGTTCTGTCTACATTTAAGTATACTTCTTACGTAGAGGATGCTAGACAATGTGTCTTGTAAGACCTGTTTATCTGTTTTCCTTTAAAGGTAACAGCTCCTATATTGAAGTAACTGGTATTTGAATTTTACAGAGTAGCTGTGTCAATAATTTATGGCTCATACAGATGACCATTCTAAACTGCAACTACTATAGACCAGGATGATGTTTTGCCCTTTTGGAATTTTGGGCATTTGTGTAATGCAGTGCTTCTCTTCAGAATATAGTTAGTTAATGGGGGATTTATAGCAGATCATCCAGAAAACATGCAAGCAAAGAAGAAATATGGATGGCACATACTCATTGACCACCAGTGGGTGTTCAAATGAGTAATAACAGACAAATACATGTTGTCAACTTTATACTGGGCAATTCTTTAAATAGATATAAGCAATCTGACTGCTGGGGCACTGTTTGGCACTGATGATAAAGACTGTGATGCAAGACCTAAACTCTGCACTTCCCTTTGGTTTGGATCGTACAGTCTCTAGTTACCTACTTTGTAATTCAAAGAATGTTACTTAACCAGGCATTGTGCAAGGCATCACCCCTGAAAATAGACTATGAGGTGAGTGACCTGTTTAATGCATAGTTTATTACTACAATTTTAATTTTCCTGGATCTCAGGAAAACCCAGAGGTGTAGTGGTGAATGCCAATATAGTTGTTTGTTCAGAGATGAAAAGGTAAATGATAAGAGGTATTGTCAGTAGAAATACAGACAGTGACTGGTGTGCC
>NW_025056172.1:0-6355 GCF_019279795.1 Protopterus annectens | reverse complement strand
TTCCTTAATTTTTGGACTCTTTCCATGTTTAGTGACATAGAATTAAAAAGGCAAGCTGTTTCCTTAACATCCCATAATTATTTACATTTAAGCACTCTAGGTATCATGTCTCATTAAGGATAAATTCCGTAATGACTCTCTCCATGTTTAATGGCATAAAATTAAAAAGGCAAGCTGTATCTTTATCATCCCATATTTATTTACATTTAAGCAATGTGTGTATCATGTCTCATTAAGAATAAGTTCCCTAGTGACTCTTTCCATGTTTTTTGACATACAATTAAAAAGGCAAGCTGTTTCCTTAACATCCCATAATTATTTACATTTAAGAACTGTAGGTATCATGTCTTATTAAGGATAAATTCTGTAATGACTCTTTCCATGTTTAATGACATAAAATTAAAAAGGCAAACTGGTTACTTGACATCCCATATTTATTTACATTTAAAGAATGAAGGTATCATGTCTCATTAAGGAAAAGTTCTTTAGTGACTCTCTCTATATTTACTGACATAAAATTAAAAAGGCAAGCTGTTCTTTTAACATCCCATAATTATTTACATTTAAGCAATGTAGCTGTCATGTCTCATTAAGGATAGTTCCATAGTGACTCTCTCCATGTTTATTGACAAAATTAAAAAGGCAAGCTGTTTCCTTAACATCCCATAATTATTTACACTTAAGCACTGTGGGTATCGTGTCGCATTAAGGATAAGTTCCGTAGTGACTCTCTCCATGTTTAGTGACATAAAGTTAAAAAGGCAAGCTGTTTTACTAACATCCCATAATTATTTTGATTTAAGCACTGTACGTATCGTGTCTCTTTAAGGATATGTTCTGTAGTGACTCCCTCCATGTTTAATGACATAAAATAAAAAAGGCAAGCTGTTTCCTTAACATCCCATAATTATTTACATTTAAGCAATGTAGGTATCATGTTTCATTAATGATAAGTTCCGTGGTTACTCTCTCCATGTTTAGTGACAGAAAAGTAAAAAGGCAAGCTGTTTCCTTAACATCCCATAATTATTTTCATTTAAGCACTGTAGGAATATAATGTCTCATTAAGGTTATGGTCCGTAGTGACTCCCTCCATGTTTAATGACATAAAATTAAAAAGGCAAGCTGTTTCCTTAACATCCCATAATCATTTACATTTAAGTACTGTAGGTATCATGTCTCTTTAAGGATTAGTTCCTTAGTGACTCTCTTCATGTTTAATGACAAAATTAAAAAGACAAGCTGTTTCCTTAACATTATATAATTATTTACACTTAAACACTGTAGGTATCTTGTCTCATTACGGATAAGTTCCATAGTGACCCTTTCCATGTTTAATGAAATAAAATTAAAAAGGAATGCTGTTTAATTGCCATCTCATAATTAGTTACATTTAAGCACTGTGGGTATCATGTCTCATTAAGGATAAGTTCCGTAGTTTCTAAATGTTTAATGACATAATTTAAAAGGCAGCTTTTCCTTAACATCCCATAATTATTTACATTTAAGCATGTAGTCATGTCTCATTAAGGATAAGTTCAATGACTTTCTTCATGTTTAATACATAAAATTAAAAGGCAAACTGTTTCCTTAACATCCCATAATTATAATTATAAGGAACTGTAGGTATCATGTCTATTAAGGATAAGTTCCATAGTGACTCTTCCATATTTATTGACATAATTAAAAGGCAAGTGTTTCCTTAACATCCCATAATTCTATACATTTAAGCATGTAGGTATCATGTCTAATAAGGATAAGTTTCCTAGTGACATCTCTATGTTAATGACATAAAATTTAAAAGGCAAGCTGTTTTCATAACATCCCATAATTATTTACATTTAGCACTGTAGGTATCATGTCTCATTAAGGATAGTTTCTTAACTCTCCATGTTTAATATAAATTAGGGCAAGCTGTTTCCTTAACATACATCATATTTACATTTAAGTTAGTAGTATCATGTCTCATTAAGGATAGTTCCATAGTGACTCCTCATTGTTTAATGCATAAAATTAAAAGAAAGCTGTCCTTAACATCCCATAATTATTTACATTTAAGCACTGTAAGTATCATGCTCATTAAGGATAAGTTCCATAGTGACTCCTCATGTTTAATGACAAAATTAAAAGGCAAGCTTTTCCTTAACATCCATAATTATTTACATTTAAGCACTGTATATAAAATAAAAGGAAAGTTCCATAGTACTTTCCATGTTTAATGAAAAAATTAAAAGGAAGCTGTTTCTTACATCTCATAATTTTTAATTTTAAGCATTATGGTATCTGTCTCATTAAGGATAAGTTCCATAGTGACTCTCTCATGTTTAATGACAGAAAGTAAAAAGCAAGCTGTTTCCTTAACATCCATAATTATTTCCCATTTAAGCACAGTAGGTGTACATGTCTCATTCTTAATCCTAGTGACAATCTCCATGTTTAATGACATAAAATTATAAAGGCAAGCTGTTTCCTTAACATCCCATAATGATTTACATTTAAGCACTCTAGGTATCATGTCTCATTAAGGATAAGTTCCCTAAAGACTCTCCATGTTTAATGAAAAATTAAAAGGCAAGCGTTTCTTAACATCCCATAGATATTTACATTTAAGCAAAGTATGTATATGTCTCATTAAGGATAGTTCCATAGTGACTCTCATGTTTAATGCATAAAATTAAAGGAAGCTGTTCCTTAACATCCCATAATTATTTTCATTTAAGCACTATAGGTATAATGTCTCATTAAGGATGGCCCAAATGACTCTCCATTTTAATAACATAAAAATAAAAAGGCAAGCTGTTTCCTTAACATCCCATAAATATTTACATTTAAGCACTCTAGTTATCATGTCTCATTAAGAATAATTCTGTAGTGACTCTATCCATGTTTAATGACGTAAAATAAAAAAGGCACACTGTTTCTTTAACAACCCATAATTATTTATATTATAGCACTGTAGGTATCATGTCTCTTTATGGATAAGTTCCGTAGTGACTCTCTCCATTTTTAATGACATAAAAATAAAAAGGAAAGCTGTTTCCTTAACATTCCATAACTATTTACATTTAAGCACTGTAGTTTTTGTCTCATAAAGGATAAGTTCCATAGTGACTCTCTCATGTTTAATACATAAAAAAAAAAGTCAAGCTGTTCCTTAACATCCATAATTTTTACATTTAAGCACTGTAGGCATCATGTCTCATTAAGGATAAGTTCCATAGTGACTGTCTCCATGTTTATTGACATATTAAAAGGCAAGCTGTTTCCTTAACATCCTATAATTTTACATTTAACACTGTAAGTGCATGTCTCATTAAGGATAAGTTCCATAGTGACTTTTTCATGTTTAATGACATAAATTAAAAGGCAAGCTGTTTCCTTAACATCCCATAATTATTTACATTTAAACACTGTAGTATCTGACTCATTAAGGATAAGTTCCATAGTGACTCTCTCCATGTTTAATGAGAAATTAAAAAGGCAAGCTATTTCCTTAACATCCCATAATTATTTACATTTAAGCACTGTAGGTATCATGTCTCTTTTGGATAAGTTCTGTAGTGACTCTCCATGTTTAATGACATAAATTAAAAGGCAAGCTGTTTCCTTAACATCCCATAATTATTTACATTAGCACTGTAGTTATCATGTCTCATAAGGATAGTTCCATAGTGACTCTTCATGTTTAATGACATAAAATTAAAAGGCAAGCTGATCCTTAACATCCCATAATTTTTTCATTTAAACACTGTAAGTGTCATGTCTCATTAAGGATAAGTTCCATAGTGACTCGTTTCATGTTTAATGAGATAAATTTAAAAGGCAAGCTGTTTCCTTAACATCCCATAAATATTTACATTTAAACACTGTGTCATGTCTCATTAAGGATAAGTTCCATAGTGACTCTTTTCATGTTTAATGAGATAAATTTAAAAAGGCAAGCTGTTTCCTTAACATCCCATAATTATTTACATTTAATCACATAAATTTGAAAAGGCAAGCTGTTTCCTTAACATCCCATAATTATTTACATTTATGCACTGTAGTTATCATGTCTCATAAAGGATAAGTTCCATAGTGACTCTCTTCATGTTTAATGACATAAAATTAAAAAGGCAAGCTGATTCCTTAACATTCCATACATTTTTTTCATTTAAGCACTGTAGGTATCATGTCTCATTAAGGATAAGTTCCATAGTGACTGTCTCCATGTTTAATGACATAAAGTTAATAAGGCAAGCTGTTTCCTTAACATCCCATAAATATTTACATTTAAACACTGTAAGTGTCATGTCTCATTAAGGATAAGTTCCATAGTGACTCTTTTCATGTTTAATGAGATAAATTTAAAAAGGCAAGCTGTTTCCTTAACATCCCATAATTATTTACATTTAAACACTGTGCGATCCTGACTCATTAAGGATAAGTTCCATAGCGACTCTCCCAATGTTTAATGACAAAGCTAAAAAGGCAAGCTATTTCCTTAACATCCCATAATTATTTACATTTGAGCACTGTAGGTATCATGTCTCATTTTGGATAAGTTCTGTAGTGACTTTCTTCTTGTTTAATCACATAAATTTGAAAAGGCAAGCTGTTTCCTTAACATCCCATAATTATTTACATTTAAGCACTGTGGGGATCATGTCTCATTAAGTATAAGTTCCATAGTGACTCTCCCCATTTTTTATGACTAAAATTAAAAAGGCAAGCTGTCCTTAACATCCATAATTATTTACATTTAAGCACTGTAGGTATCATGTCTCATTAAGGATAAACTGTTTCCTTTTAAATTTAAAAAATTTTAAGGCAACTGTTTTAACTTTCCATAATTTTTAATTTAAGACTTTTCCATGTTTTTAAGGAAATTAAAAGAACTTTCTTATTTAAATTTAAAAAATTTTAAAGGAAACTTTTTTAAACATCCCATAAATTTCCAAAAAGGTTCCCCTGTTTTAAGGAAAATTAAGACCTTTTTTAAATTTCAAATTAAAAAGCTTTTTAATCCCATATTTTTAAAATTTTTAAGCCTTAGGACCTTCCATTAAAGGGAATAAAAAAAAAGGGAAATCCCTGTTTAATACATAAATTAAAAATTTTCTTAACATTTAATTTTTAAAATTTTAAGCTGTAGGTTCATTCTATTAAGGATAATTATAGGACATTTTTTAAACCCAATTTTTCCATTTAAAATTATTTACATTTCATTAAGGATAGTCCCAAAAGGAAATTCCATTTTAATTCAAAATTTAAGACAAATTTAAAGACAACTTTTCCTTAAATAAAATTATTTCATTTAAGATGAAATATCATTCTCATTTAATTTCCATAGTACAATGTTTTAACATAAATTAAAAAAGCTGTTTTACATTCAAAATTTAAAATTTTAAGCCTAGGTACATTCTCTTTAAAGGGAAAAATTAAAATGGAAGTTTTAAATAATCCCATAAATTTAAAACAAGCTTTTCAAAAACCCATATTTTCTTTTAAAAGTATATATGTCTCTTTAAAGGGAAAATTCCAAAAAACCCCAGTTTTACATAAATAAAGGGAATTTTTTTTAATAAATAATTATTCATTTAAGGAATTTTTTCATTCTTTTAAGAAAAAATTAAAAGTATTCCCTTTTATTCCTTAAAAAACCCAAGTATTTCTTTAACCCCCTTAAAATTCATTTAATTAAGGATTTTCCCATAAGGTAATTCCATGTTTTTTAAAAAATTAAAAAAATTAAAACACTTTTTCATAACTTTATAATTTTAAAATTAAGATTGTAGGTATCTTTCCATTAAGAAAAAATTAAGGGAAATTTCCCTGTTTTACAATTAAAACAATTTTTTTTAACATATTTTATTTTTTTTAAAGGGAAAGTTTTTTATGCTCTTAGATTTTCCAAGTAAAATTAAAGTTTTAAAAAAAATTTAAAAAAAATTTTCCCTTAACTTTATAATTATTTCTTTTAAGGGATTAAGTTCATGTCTCTTAAATTTTTAATGCCCTTAAATTTAAGGAAAAAATTAAACAACTCCCTTAAAATTAAATTTTACATTTAAGCACTGTAGGTATCTGTCTCAAAAAAGGATTTCCTAGTTTTTTATGAATAAAAAAATTAAAAAATTTTTTTAACCCAAAATTATTTCTTTAAGATTAGTATTGTCTCATTAAGGATAATTAAGGACTTTCTTTTAATCAAATTTTTTAAAATAAGGGTTTTTTAAACATCCTTTTAAATTTTTTTAAGCCTTGGGTGCTTCTCATTAAGAATTAAAGGACTTTCCTTTTAATCATAAAATTAAAAAATTTTTTTTAAACATCCCAAAAAATTTCATGTATTCATGTTTTTAAAAATTAAAAG
>NW_025056171.1:0-8971 GCF_019279795.1 Protopterus annectens | reverse complement strand
GCAAACCCATAGAGCTCAAAGTTGACACTGACTCAAAGTGCAATGGTATGTCTGCAGAAACATTTGCTAGAGTATGTGCTGGTGAAAGGCTAGATTTGGCAAAGTGTGCGAAGCTTGTTGCATATGGTGTTGAAGAGATTCAATCTGAAGGCTCAGTAGTGCTTTCATGTTACTCTACTGGAAGAAGCTATGACTTATTATTTTATGTGGTTAAGAGGGATGTGCAGTCATTATTAGGCCTCATAGACTCTGAAAATGGGACTGCTTTCATTTAACAAGGAAGTTCACCATGTTAGCTTAAAACACCACTATTCTACATTTGTTCAGTCTATTTTTTCTATCTATGCTGATCTTTTTGAAGACAAACTACGCAAGCTTCCAATTGTGTACTCCATGAAGTTAGACCCAAATGTCAGCCCAGTTGTCAGGCCAGCCAGAAAAGTTCCAATAGCCATGCAGATTAGAGTAAAAGCCAAACTAGACAAAATGGTGCAACAAGGTATGATTTGTCCAGTTAGTGAACTGACTGAGTGGGTATCCTCCATGGTAGTAGCTCATAAGAAAAGCTCTGATGACATCAGAATATGTATTGATCCATGAGATTTGAACAAAGCTTTAAAAAGACCTCATCATCCAATGTACACAGTCGAAGATGCTGCACCTCTGATGCCAAATGCCACAGTTTTTTCTGTCTTAGATGCAAAGAGTTTATTTTGGCAAATTTTGCTTGACAAGAAATCCTCATTGCTCACTACTTTTAGTACTCCGTTTGTCAGGTACAGTTTTCTGAGCATGACATTTGGGATAAATTCTGCAAGTGAAGTCTTTCAACATGCAATGGAGCAAATTCTTTCTGGGTATCCCTGTACTATAATAGTAGACGACATACCAATAGCAGGTAATGGTGAAACAGAGCATGGCAGCAACCTCAGAACAGTTCTGAAAAGAGCATATCAAGTGAATCTTAAGCTCAATCCACAGAAATGCAAATTCAGGCTATGAGAAGTCAACTATGTTGATCATTTATTTACCAGTTCAGGCTTACGACCAGACCCATCTAAGGAAACCACTGTTCTTGAGATGCCAGCTACAGACAATGTTCAAGCCCTACAACATTTTCTTGGCATGGTTAACTACCTAGGCAAGTTTAATCCAGACTTGAGTCAAATATCTGCACCACTTAGAGAGCTAACATGTAAAGATGTACGTTGGTCTTGGTTAGAACAGCACCAGAGAGCATTTGATATCCTGAAACAGAGAACTGCAAGTTCACACACTCTCATGTACTATGATGTCCACAAGCCAGTTACTCTTTCATTTGATGCTTTGAAATTTCGTCTTGGTGCAGGATGCTTTGAAATTTGGTTTTGGTGCAGTCATTTTACAAGATGGTCAACCTGTTGCTTATGCATCCAAAACTCTCACCCAAGCTGAAATGCAGTATTCTAAGATAGAGAAAGAGCTTTTGGCAATTGTGTTTGCATGTTCCAGGTTCCATGATTATGTGCATGGTAGACCTATCCAAATCGAAACAGATCACCAACTTCTAATCACTGTTCTGAGAAAGCCTATACACACCACTTCAGCCTGATTGCAATGCATGATGCTAAGACTACAACAGTACAATTTCAATCTTGTCTGCAAGAAAGGCAAACTTCTTTATCTTGCTGATACATTATCCAGATCACTCAGAATTACCACTGAACAGCACGAGAATGATCAATTTGATTTTGAAGTCATGAAGGTGAGACATTTTCCTTCCACACATCTTGATGAGCTCAGAGATCATACAGTCACAGATACCATTTTATAGAAGCTCAGGTACTTCCTCAAAGAAGGATGGCCATCAAAGCAATCTAGTTTACCTCCAGAAGTGCAATTTTGTTTTCTGTATAGAGATGAGATTTTGTCAGACAATGATATTGTCATGAACGGTCCGAAAGTCATTGTTCCAAAGTCTTTGTAACAACAGTACATTACTATTTTACATCAAGGTCAACCAGGAGTAGACTCTACCAAAAGAATGGCGAGAGAACTACTATTTTGGCCTTCTGTGTCGCAAGATATTGAGAGAGTACTTTCATCTTGTTCCATGTGTAATAGTACAAAGCCACATCAACAGAAAGAACCACTTCAACTGAACCAGATTCCTAAACTACCTTGGTTGACAGTAGCCACAGACATTTTTGAGTGGAATGGTCAACATTATTTGTTGTTTTTAGACTCTTATTCCAATTGGTTCGAGATTGACCTACTTCCTAAGCTAGCATCCAGTACTGTCATTACTAAGATGAAGCGCCATTTTGCAGTCCATGGTAGGCCACACAAAGTTATTTCTGACATTGGCATGCAGTTCACAAGCCAACAGTTCAAAAAAGTTGCAGAAGAGTGGGACTTTACTCATGTCATGAGTAGCCCAGAATATCCTCAGTTCAATGGTTTGGCAGAACGTGCAGGTCTAAGTGCAAAGAAATTACTAGAAAAGTTGAAATGAGACAATAGGGATGTTTTCCTGAATCACTTGAATCTCAGAAATATTTCTTGTGATAAACATCTTGGTTCACCTGCTCAACCTGCTCAGAGACTTCTGTTGAGACAAACCAGAGCCACATTACCCATCAGTAGTCAATTGTTGGTTCCTTGTATCAAGAACAACAGGTCAGTGAAAGCCAACTTGTTTAAGAAGCGCTTAACCCAGAAGTCCTACTACGATAAGACCAGCAAACTGTTCAACCATTACCGTTCAATCCATTACAAGAAGGAGAAGTGGTAAGGATGCAAATGTCCAGTGGTTATGATTGGATTGGAGTCGTGAAGAACATCTAGCCAGAGCTGAGATCATACATTGTGGAATCACAAGCAGCAGAATTCAGGTGAAATTGGAAACATTTGATACCAGTCTCCAAGCCTGTACCAAAGCACATAGCCTGTGAAAAAGTTAAGTCTTACCATAACATTCCATCTGTGTTGTAGATCTTCATTCATTCCTTATGATTAGGACTCTGGTTCTGTCCTTGGAACTGGCATGGCCCATTCACAAGCCCGCACAAACCAAAAAGCTTTCAAGCTAAATTCTACCCATAGTGCCCCTCTTCAAGTCTCTTCAGATTGATTTTCCCCACGCTGTACAAAGGTGTTAAAAAGAAGAAGGACAGGTAGACAAACTGGAGGCCCTGTCTGATCAGATACCCTGGCATATAACAGGACCCCATATTCCACCAGGAGTCCAGGTAGGGGGAATGAAGGTGGGGATTAAGGAATGAATGAAGATTTACAACACAGATGGAACATTATGGTAAGACATAACTTCTTTATCTGATGTTGTAAATCTTCATTCATTCCTTACGATTAGGACCGAATCCCCAGCTACTTGTGTCTTGGGTGGCGGAAGGCTATTCCTGAGCACCATCGAGCCAAAGGACGCTCTTCCCCTGGAGGCCATATCCAATTTGTAATGAGTGATAAATGTATGCGGTCTTGCCCATATGCCTGCTGTACAAATATTGTCCATGGAAACTCTAGAGTGAAAAGCCGCTGAAGTTGCTATTGATCTAGTGGAATGAGTCTTGACTTTTGAAGGCAGGGGAACTTGGTTTTGTAGACGGGTGAAAGTAATAGCATTCCTAAGCCATTTGCCCAGTCTGGGACCTGAGAAAACAACAAATAGCTGATCAGATTTTCTGAATAATTTTGCTCTGTCTAAATAAAAACAAAGTTGTCTCTGCACATCTAGTGTATGTAGTAGATATTCCCCTTCATTAGAATAATGGGGAAAGAATACAGGTGAATCAATGGACTGATTAATAGAAGACTCTGAGATAACTTTGGACTGATTATTAGAAGACTCTGAGATAACTTTGGGTAGGAAAGAAGGATTAGTACAGAGTGAGAACCTTTCCTTGTGGAAATTCAAGTATTTTTTTTGACACTCAAGGCCTGTAATTCAGATGCTGTTATGGCTGAAGTGAGAGCAACTAAAAATAGGGTCTTCTATGATAAGAATTTAATGTCACACGAATTTGAAGGCTAGAAGGGTGAACCAGTCAGGGTTTGTAGGACTAGAATTAAATCCCAAGGTTCTGTTGGAGGTTTAAAAGGTGGTTTGATATGCAAGACACCTTTCATGAAAGTCTTACAGAGTTGGTGGGACATAATTGAAGAGTTGTTAATCCCATTATGAAAGTTGGCAATAGCTACTAAGTGTACCATAATGGTAGATGCTGAGGCTCCTGTGTGTAATAAGGTAGTGAGGTATTATAAAATGTGTGAATAGGCAATGAGAAGGCATCAATGTTTTGTTCTTTGGACCAAAGAGAAAACCTTGTCCATTTGCTGTAATAGATTTTCCTGTTGGATGGTTTGTGTGAAGCCAGAAGGACTTCACGGACAGGGGAGGATAAATCAGTTTGCCTTCCTATCATTGGAAGTGACAATACCAAGCTGTGAGCTTGAGGCTGTGCAGGTTGGGATGAACCAGTCCTTGTGGGTGAGTGAGAAGTCCCGGGGATGGGTCCAAGGTCCATGGGCAGTCAACCAAATGAGGCCAAAGGAAGGGGAACCAGACTTGGTGGGGTCAATAGGGGGCAATGAGGATGACTGTGCTTCTCAACCTTTGAGCTTTTTTCAGGAACAGTGGGATGAGGGGAAAGGGGGGAAAGGCATATAGTAGATCCGAGGTAATAGTTTAAGAACTTTGAGGAATTTTATATGGTTTTAGATACTGAAAAAGGCTTAGCTTTGAGAGTGCTGGCTGTAGGGAACATGGCAAATGAGATCTGTAGAGACTGGAAGAGGGGTACTATGGGCAGGATTTAGCTAGACAGCTTTTCGGCTGGCACAGGCTTGTGAATGGGCTGTGTCAGTTCCAAGGACAGAACTGGAGTCCTAATCATAAGGAATGAATAAAGATTTACAACATTAGATGACTCTTTATCTCAGAATGAGTTGTCCAGTGTTCCAGTTCCTGAGGAAGTTCCAGAAGCTATTTCCATTCCTATGATGAATCCTGATATGAGTTGTTCACTGAAGACTGCCCCTGTTGCTAAGACCTGATTGTTATGTTATGATATCCGGTTGCATCTCCAGACCATGTTCCAGATACATGGCAACTTTGCCATGAACATTGTGTTTGTTTCTAAATGTCTATATTGATGTGCTTATCTGCAATGTTAGTTTGTTAAAGGGCAATCTTTTTTAAGAGGGAGGATTTAGATCAATGTGTGTATGTCTCTTTAAGAAGCTATCCAAGGGCTTATACAAGTGTATAAATACTGAAGACATGCAAGTCTGAGTGCCATTTTGTAGTCAGCTGTTTAGCTGTAAGCATGCATGTGTGTAAGCTCTGTCTGTCAATTTGTTTATTTTTATTGAAGCTGTTATCCATCTTGATGTGTTTCTATGTAATAAAGCATCTTAAACGAACTACCCTGCGTGCTTATCTTCTAAGTGTAGAGAGATGAGCGACAATACCTTTAATACTTGACTAGATTAAGTGTGTTCTTATAGTGGGTAAAATGGGACCTCATAACCATTAAGCAACGTTTTCCAATTGTTATATAGTTTCTTTGTAAAAGTATTCGACCACTGGGATTGTTTTTAAATGCATCAGTATATGTTGTGCAGATGAACACTGCCTTATTAATCTAGGTGTTTAAGTGGGAGTAGAAGTCAATAAATATAAACAACGACTTTAGCAAAAAGAGGATTACAATGGAATTTATTTATTAAGTAATTAAAGAAAGTTTGCTTTTGAGAAGCCCCTAAACACAGAAGTATTTGGAGATGAAGTTAACTAGTTTCAAAGGAAATGGTCACTGTTTTTATTTAACAAGAGAAGATGATACCCATGGAAGTATGGAAGAAGGGTTTATGTATGTAAGGGTAATTTCAAGGGTATTTTTGCCTTTAGTAAGATAGTTAACTCTTTGTTCAAGGGAGTTAGTATTTATGCCATGGAGGCATTATACATGATGATCACAGGCAGTTTAGGTCAAAACGTTTATTGATGGATAATTGAAGTCCCTGATTATAAATCTAATGGGATTAATGGAGATTTTAGCAAAGGTGTTAATATAGCCATTATTGTTATTATGATTCATAGAATGTGTTCCATAGCTAGATATGTGTATTGTAGATGGGAGGTTGGCATAATGGTTAATGTGTTTACCTTACAGACACAAGTTGCAGGGTTTGATTCTCACATGGGATAATTGGCTAGGCTTAAAATGGCCTGCAAGGGCTGTTAACCTAGTACTAATCTATGAATCTAGCTAGCTATAAAATAGCAACTAATGTTGCTAAGGTCAATGTGAAAATCTAAGATTTTCAAATTGCTGATAATGCAGTGCATCAGTAAGGGGTGCCACACTCCAAAGTGTAGTGTCCTTCACATGAAACATTAAGCCAAGGTCCAATCTGCTTGAACTGGTGAAACTCTGATGAATGTAAAAGATCCTAGTTCACTTATTGAAGAGTAAAGGTTACTTTATTTTACCTATTCTGTACAATATTTACACTTTTTAAATCATAACATACACTTTCTTCATCATATATACTTTAGTATTCTTCACTGCCTGTCCATTTCTTCAACCACAGCCATTCTTTTATTTCCAACTTTATTTCTTATAGGTTCATAGGTAAGTATTAGGCCCTGCAGGCCATTTTAATATTAGCCCTAATGAGAATAACTGGGCTCATACCACAGAGAATTTGAGAGGATAAAGCATGTAGGAGCTGCCTATGTAGATTAGTAGTACAAAGGCAGTCCTTGGAGTAAATTTTCTGTTTCCCATCCATAAATCTAAGCTCTTCATTTGTTCATTGCCCTTTTTTGTTATACAATAACCCTTTACATCTTTGTTTCCCAAAACAGCATATTGTCATTAAGAAAACCTTACTTGTTTATCTATTTCTATCTTGTTTCCTTTTGTGTATTTTCCAAATGATATAATTCTAGAATCCTTTCCATTTGTAAGTCTTTTTGAAAACATTCCAAATACTTTGTATTTCATATTTCCTTTTTACAGCTATTTTTCTCTAACATAAGTATGCATAAAAAAAGCCTCATAACACATTTCAAAACTATTTTGTTTTCCTTTAATTGCATTTCTCACATCTTTTCCTACTCTTCCCTTGTAAGTACACAAACACACACACACACACACACACACACACACACACACACACACACACACACACACACACACACACACACACACACACACACACACACACACACACACACACACACACACACACACACACAAAATTATTTCATTATTTTTGTACCAGCATATCCTTTTCTGCCGTTTCCCTGAAAACACAAAATTTATTTATTTATTTAACGTTTATTTACCGGGAAAGTCCGACCTCGAACATAGTCAATTTTCAGCGGAGGCTCGGGGAGAAATGCATGTCTTCATAATGTGAGAGGAAACCCACACTAATGCAGGGAGGACATACAGACCACACACAGAAGGCACCCCAGCTGAGAATCAAACTGGAGAACCTCTTGCTGTGAGGCGACAATGCTACAGCTGCACCACTGTGCCGTCCAAAACATGTTTACATTATTTTTATGCCAAATTTCCTACTTGTTTTGACATCATTGAATATACATTTTGCATTTTCATATTGTCTTCTTTTTTTGCCCTTTATTTCGTCCCATATGTATTTAGATTTGCTAAGCGATAATATTCCTATTACTGTGTTTTTGTTTTATATTGCATTTTTAATACCGAAAATAAATGAATCAAAGCCAGATGTATTAAATTAAGCCCTATCTTTCTCATTATGCACTATTCCTATTTTACTGGATTCAGTCGTGTTCCTCATAAGAAGAAAAAACAATGTAACTGTTTTTCCATACAACTTGAAAACATATGTATATTAAGCTAATTTCCCCAATTTATATGCATTTATCATATATACCCTGTTTCTTAAAAGAAATTGAAACACCTAGCACCAGTCTATTAATTTTCTTATTTTTAGCAGTTCTCTTCATTATCCTATCACAATATGGTATTTTCTAAATCTTATACCTAATATATTTATCTCTTTTCTTGTGAAGCTAATTCCCCAATCTGCAGTACTTCCCCAAATGTAAATTTACTTGCTCCAACAATATTTCAATTTCACAATTACTTCTTTCATCCATATTTTATTTTTTGCTATTAATACTAATTAATCTTCGTAAGACAATGACAATGCTATTTGGTCATTAAATTTTCATCTTGCTTCTTCAAAGGCATTCTCACAACTTTTTATGACTGCATTCATCACTATCATAAATAACCACATACTCATTATGCACCCTTGTTTCACATTCTTTCTATCTTAATCTTTTCAGCTGAGCAGTCATTCACCATTACTGATGCCCATGTTACTTCATAAATTGACTTAGTAACTGTTAACATCTTCCTTCCTTTACCATACTCTTTCAAACTGTTCCCCATTTCTGTATGATTTATACTATCAAAGGCTTTTGACGCAGCACATGCAACCATTCTTCCTTAATCTTTCCAATTTCCAGTGTCTGTACTTCCTCTTTTATTTTTACAACCATCTCATTTACATTTCTTATATTTACACCATACACACTCAGTTATTATCTCATCCAAGACCCTTTTTTGAATAATTTTCATAAATATTTTATAATCTATATTTCCAAGTATTATTGAACTCCATTTTCTATCTTACATTTCTTCCAATTTCCAAGTAAACCTTATGATTCCTTTACAAATTTCTTCATTTTTATCCTCCCATTCATCCATTCATTTATTACTGAAAAATCCCCCTCTCTAACTCTATCTATTCCTTATAAATATCATACCCTAAACCATGTGGTCCATGTGCAGATTCTTCCATCCCCTCATTTATCACTTTTTATACTTCTTTTCTTGAAATTTCTTTTTTCTATTTCTTTTATTGCTTTTTTACCTTCCATATTCCTCTTTCCACCTAATTTTTTACC
>NW_025056170.1:0-8383 GCF_019279795.1 Protopterus annectens | reverse complement strand
AAAGATGTAGCAAAAAGGCAAGGAACACTTGCTTGGTTATATCATACTGTGATAAGCAGTAGTTTTCACTGGATATGATCAGGAATGTGCACAATGCTGTGGACAGAAGGAGAGCTTGCACATCAGCCACCTAGGGTGGGGACGTAATCCTTTACCCAAAAGACCTGACAGTAGTCTAGATAATGGCCTTCCATGATTGATTCTCTTTCTCTCTCTCTCTAAGAAGGAATGAGTGCGTCAATCAATAGTGGGATGGATGATGGTTGGCTGACAGTGGAGATAAAACAAAAGCAAAGCATATGTGCTTTTTCTATATATAACTGACTTCAGTCCATAAGAAGTACAAAATTCAAGTCAAAGCTATTGCATATACCAACATGACTAACATATCAATCCTGAAATCAGACCACATTGAGGTGGCTGTCTTCAATGTCAGATGTCTAAACAATACAGGTGTTGTGGCAGGATAAAGGATAATTATTCTGGCTTCATAGCATATTAAGGCAGTTTATATTATAGTTGTATAGTTTCAGCATTTATTGGTCTGTTGCTGCCATCTAGTGGCCTTTTATTTATAACAGTCAAAATAACTTGTTTTACAGCATTATAGCAACTCTCAGGAAGTGATGTAACTCAGTCATGAAGCAGCTTTCGTTTACTTCTAGCCCTCATGAAATGCAGACATGAACTTTCCGCAGACCCTGGTAATCACATCACCTGTGAGTAATTTGTATGCTGTAATTCTTTTGTATTTAGATGTGCTGTATATTGTTGTACATATTCTGATATGTTGCTATTTGTATTGTGTTGCAGTTTTACAGTACTAAAGTTAAGGAATCTCAGTAAAGCTACAAGAAACCCTTATTCTTTCACTTACTGGATTTTCTTAAAGTGTTAAGCTGTATGTTTAGCTCTACTACTCATCGTACATTGCTGTGAGAATGGAACAATAATGTCAAGGTGTGGTCATAAAACATAGTGTCTAAGGAATATATATGGAATATATGAATGTGGTAATACAACTAGAATAATACGGCAGTTTCGGTCTCCTTTATATTATCGAAAAAACACTTACTTGACATTCAAAACATTGAGACCACTTTTCCAAAATGGCATGTTATTGACCACCCAGAACATTGCAATTTCACTCCAGGAAATGAACCACTTATCCACCAACACAGAAAGAAAGAAAACAAGGAAATAATGCCAGCCATATGGGGGGTTCCATCACACCCAACTAAATATACCAACTCCAGGATAATACTATATCAGAGAAAAGGGAAAAGTTCACCATGGGTGGCTCAGTTGTTTGTTTCCCCGAGTGAAATTATGATGTTCTGGGTGTTTGATAACATACTCTTTTGGCAAAGTGGTCTTAATATTTTGAATTTCACGTAAGTGTTTTTTCAACAATATAACATAGATCCAGCAGTTTAGACATAACCACTTGTCATCCCAAAGGAACAGACATCTGTTAATAAAAATATGTATTGGAAGACCTTGCTTGCTGCTACTTCTTTCATAAACACAAATCTCCTGCCCTTTAACACTGTCTCTCATGAACTTTACATCATCATTAAGCAATGTTTCCTCTAAGACATTAACGGTTTCCATTGTTATAAATATGGCAATAGGCAACCAGATGCAAAGACAATTACATAAATAAATCCTCTAGCCATCAAAGGAAAATAGAGTAGAAGAGGATTCCCTCTGGCAGGTCTTTATCACTTCTGCAAAGATACCAGCCTCTATATATTGAAGGGTTAAAAAAAGAAAAATGGACATTTACGGTCCATGTTTCATGTACTGGAGAGATTGTTTTAAGTGTCATAGATGGCAACCCAAGCATTTCAGCAACTTAATCCAAACACTTACTTTAAATGATAGAACAGTAGTTGAAAAAAAGTATAAAGCCAAGATTGCATGAGAGCCAAAGATTAGTCCCAGAGTTAATTATCAAATAAAAAAAATCATCAATAAAGTCAAGTGTACTAATAGATGAGGGAATAACTCTGCTTAGAAATGTTTTAATGTCTCTGAATGCATAGGCTCTAATGTTTTAGCACAATATAATAAAATGGAGGTATAGCCGCTACCTAATTTTAATGATAAAAATAAAAACACTAGTTTAATGACAAATAATTTTTTGAAACAGATTTACAAAAAAAAAATGGACATTTGTTGTACAAAGATACTGTTGATGGAGAAAGACTGGACAGAAGAATTATTGGGAGATATGGCAACTCAAAGAATTCATCAGCCTGACACAACCATTTCTTTGAATGATAGAATTGCAGCTAGAAAAAAAGTAAAATGGTCAAGTAGAGAGGTAAATATTATCCCCAAATTTAATTATAAAATGCAAACCAGCAGTGAAGTCAAGTTGACCAATGGAGGAGGGCATAAACTTGCTTAGAAATGCTGTAATGCATCTGAATACATGGGTCCTAATGTTTTAGTGCAATATAATAACCATGAGGTACTGCCGCCAACTGATTTTCATGATGAAAATGCTGGCACTAGTTTGATGACAGAACAAAATGTTGCTTTTCTTAGGAGACATAGTTACAATAAAAATAAGAGCAGGGTTCATACATCAATGGATAACCATCAATTTAGTTACTGGCAGAATGCACAGCATTGAGAGATTCCACATAATGTATTTTTCCAAGTGACCAAATTGTCATCCCATGAAAAATAAAACACTGAACACTTCAAGATGCTCAATGCATTATCTGTTGATAATTTTATAAAATTATGTAAACATCAGTTTACAATGAACATGGAATACTAAAATATATAATAAGGTGCAACACAAGACTGACCAGAACAAAAAAAAACATCTAAGGGTTTCTTTCCCCCAGGGGAATGTAAAAACAATCCTGTAAATATCTCAAAAGGTAATAATTAAGTACTGATAAAGCTGGATGAGAAAAGGATGACTTCAGAGTGTTGGAGGTATTTCAAAGTAGAGTGAGAGCAGGACAAAACTGTTAAAATACATATAATTTAGAGAAAACAAGGATGTAAGATATCAGTGTTACCTTTTGAGAGTATACATAACTGGCTTTATTAAAAAGTGTTATTAGAGAGTCCCATCTTTGGCACTGACCCTTTTACACTACACACTGTGTATGTGTTCCCAAAAGCTATGCTACACTCTGTGGTCATAAATGTCATACCTGCAAAGATAATCCCTTGTACTTCTTCAATTGTTTTATGCTCATTCCACTAAAAGAAAGTCTGCTGCAATCTCTGAATATGTTCATATGCCTGCCTGCCCATTTTGCTGAAATTAAATCTTGCACTATTTTCAAAGAAGGAAGCTTTAAAGATACTCAGCAACAGAATGGGCATAGATGCTGACAGTAGGGATTTTTTTGTTCAAGATGGCAGTATGAAAACACAGATTAAAGCAGGAAAACTTTTATCTATTTTCTTAAATTAATGTTATGATTGGGCCGTCCCACCAACACTAGGCCCTGAGCAGCTGCCTATGTTGACCAGTGCTGGAGCTGTCCTTAGGTACAGCAATCACAGTCTAAGTCAGCGTTATAAAATGGCACTTATATAGCTGGAATAATGATGGTTTCTGGCATGCTATTTCAACAGATTTCTTGTACTTTTCATGACTGGTATTAACATTTTTCACCAAATGCTGTAATTATTTACTACAGTTCTTGAATTCTCATTCATGACTGGAGTAATGCAGTCAATGTCTTGGAGACTTACCTGTCACCTATCAAGTAATAGATACACAGTTGATGTGATATGTAATTAAAAAAATTAAGATACAGATTTATTATGTAAAACAGCATCATCCCCCAATGTTAATATGTCATGATTTCAAGAAAGATTAATTGTTTTAATACTAAAAGATGATAATGTTTATATTGTGGGTGACATATTTTTAAACAACGCATATCCGTCAATGTAATATTTTATATCAGTTAATACCAGATATATAAAACTCTTTTGCTACACTCATTCAAAATATTTGCATGATTTTGCATGCATAGCTAGACCACCTATAATCACAACTAAAAATAAAATACTGCATACAAAAAACGTTGCCATTGTTTGGTTTATTTAGTGATACAGAGCACATAAATAACACAGAGTGTCAATGTGTTTTATGTACACAGAATATGAATGATTTCAGGATACACAGATTAGGATACATTGTCCTTTTAGGCTGTCCAGACTGGGTCATACTTGATGTCCTGGGAGTGTAATTAAAGATTACTTTGCTGTCCAGAAGCTAGATATAAAATCAGATTAAATCACATTAAAAAGAATGAGTAGGCCATAAGTTTATGTCCTTTTATAGCTCTTTCAAGTTTAGCTAATATTTTCCCTAAATTTGACTGCAGTTAACAATTTACAATGAGTATACTTATTTCTAGCAGTTGTATCTATTTTACTACTCATTCCTTCCTTCTTCAAAATCATTCAAAGAAAGCTCTTTGTAGCTTAACAAAGATGCAGAATTCTACACTAATTACATTGTTTGAAAGTTAAAAATCCAAGGCTCTGCCTTCTGTTCATATGTAACTTGCTTCCTGCAGTTAATTGTGAAAATTTTCCACAAAGGAAATATATCTAAAATGCAAAATATATATCTATAAATATATCTAAAATGCAAAATAGCTGAATCCATGGTGTGAAAAAAATCCCAGTTTCTACTCCACAGTGAGTCTAACGTCATCTTCAATAACACAAGGAAATCCTCACTGTATGCATCTGGGGGGCAAGAATCAAAACCTGTTTACCAGACCTGCAGTTTAGCACCTTAGCTGTGTAAAATATTGCATTTTTAATATTTTGCGACTTTCCTCTACTGTTCTACTAGTCTACTCTATTATGTACTAATGTTGTGCTGTAGCACACTTTTCTGTGTGCATGTCTGTGCTAGACACCGCACCACACTCCTCTTATTTTGTTGTTTTTCCTCAGATGGTATCTTAGCATAATTCAGCAAATAAAGCACTAAACAGATATACAAATTAAGTAAAAGTGGTTTCAGTGGACAATCAGTCATTAACAGCAGTGTCAGTTCCATGAGTGCAGTAAATTGTAAAGAAGCCACAGATATTTCAATAGACTACTAAACCTCCACAAGCTGTCCACTTCCAGTACTTAGTAAGTAAGCTGGGTATTCCAATTAGCCAAATGCTTACATTTTTTCCACCTCACCAAAAATATACTCATGCCTTGAATATCTGAGTTACCTTAGAATTTATGAATCATGAACACTAACATCCACCAAACTCTTTTAGAAATAAAACATTTTCTTTTCTTCTCATGAATATTTTTAACAGACTTCCCTCATGGGCTTATTATATTGATTACCATGAGGATCATAAACATTTCTGCTAATTTTTTCTTCACTCAAAAATGTAAACATTATTTGCAAATATAATATAATTCATAGCACATGGCTCTCCAGTTCAGACTACAGCTGGAGTGCCTCCTTTCTGTCGTCTGCAGATCCCTCCTGTCTCTGAGTAAGTTTTTGTCAGGTGCTCCGGTCTCCATGCAACATTCATTTAAAGTGTCCAGTGGCAATTATGGTAAGCCTGTAAGTGAGAGTTTTACAACCTGTAATGGGTTGGCACCATTTTACTGCCTTGAATCTGCTGACTGCTGGGATAGGCACTGGTCCTCTACTACCCTACATTGGATTAAGTAGGTAACATTAGAAAGAATGAATGAATTTTATATGTATATATATATAGCTATATCTATATCTATATCTAGCTATATATAGATATAGACACCTTGGAACACCTATTATTTGGTTTTAAGATTCATATTTTACAATACAACTTTTTCTTTTTTCAGTTTGCATAAAAAATGGAAAGTGCTGCAATGTCAGGAAAAACAAAGGTGTGTAACCTCTTGGAAAATATTGTGGCTAACATAGACATATAGAGTTTACAACATCTGGCATATAAGAATGTTTTCCATTGTCCTACTTGTAAAAAAATCTGATCTGCCCTTTAAAATATCAATGTCCAAATAACATGAAAATTACATAAGGGCACCTGACTCATGAGAAATAAGTACATTTTGAAAAGTATGCCAACATAGTAAACAGTTCAATGGCAATAATCATTTTACTACATAGTATTTAGTTTCAGTGCTGAAACTTTCCAAAGAACTATTTGCAGTGTCATTCAGAAAGTGTGTCACTAGTGTCAACTTGACTTTTTGGGTGATTTTTTTTGTTTAATGAAGGCATACAAGTTGGTGCCTATCTGGACACATGTCTAGAATAGGGTTGTCCAACTGAGGTTGTGACTTTTATTTGGAACACCTCAGGTGACTCTTTAATAACAGTCATTTGGTAGAAATGGTTAGAAAGAATGCAGAGAGTGACGCCTATGAGCTATTAATGACTTTCACTGTATAGTCCTGGGTTTGACTCCCTCATTTTCCATTTGCCAGCTGTGGAACTGTGAAACTCTCTTAGCCAAACAGTGCCCCTAGGTCACTATTGAAAGTAGTCACTTGTGCCTGATGGCTTTACCTAATTAAATAAATAAAATATAAAATATAGTTGAAATAAATGGAAGTTAAAGTGTACATGTAATGGATTTTTTTCATACAAATGTCCCTTTTGTCTAAATTTTTATTGTCTTTATCTGTCCAGATACACGAAACAACTGGAACACCCACAGAGATACCTTAATAAAAATATATAAGGCCTAAATAGCATGTCCTACATGGATCAGCTGAAAGCCCTCAACTGGGTATCGTACAGACTCATAAGAGGTGACCTGTGTCTGGCATACAAGGCATCCTCTGGTCCAATACTGATGGTTTTACTGCACAAAAACAAGTCAAATGGCACCAGAAATACTCATTCGGGGGATCAGAACCTCTTCTGCAAGATGATCAGCATGGTTTGGAGGGTCAGACATATTCTGCAGAGGATACCACTGCTCTGGAACAGACTCCCCATTCACATAAAACAAAGTTCATCACTGTCCATATTCAAGCACAACTTGAGTCTATGGATGAGAAACAGAAAAGTTACCCCAGGACTGCTGCTTGTGCTATTAATGGACAAAGAAAGTTCCTAAATGCTTTATCCCATCCATGGGTCCCCTCAAATTGTCTATGGTATGATCACAGTTATTCTCATTAGAGGTAATATTTAATTATTGATCATGGAATGGGTAATGCCAGCATCTAGCCAAATGTGATAGGTTAATTCAAGTACAAAAATGAAAATTGTCTCGGCTTAAAATGACCTGCAAGGGCACATAGCCTAGTACTTACCAATGAGCCTAAATATTAGTAAAATATGTAAAAAGGTAGTGCATTATATAGATTCCTATGGACATGTTTCTGTACATTTGCTAATATTTTGTTCAGTTTTAATGGTTTCTTAATGAAGTAAGAACTGCAGTGATTGGGTGTGTTTACTGTGGGTTATTATGACATGTTGTCGATGGGCTACAGGATCTTATTATTATAGGATCATAGGACATTACTAGGCTACCAACCCGGAAGTCATTTTAAGCCTAGCCATTTCATCCCAATGTAATACATTAGAAATGCTAGTCAATACCCAAGATTGCATTTAGTGATGACTGCTCAATACTATTTTCACTTTTCAATACTTGTCTCTGGCCTGTTACACAGGGGTAAATATTTTTGCTTTCATGTTTGTTGTTGATCAGTGTTAATGATGTGTGATGTGTTTTCAGTGCTGGTGGATAAAAGTCTCAAATGCCTTCAGTTTGCTGATGTGACTCCTGTGCAAGTCTGCACTGCATTTACTCTATTCTCTGAGTGAATCGTTTACAACTAGTGTTGTGAAATCAGAAATATGCCATCATCTACTCCTCTCCCCCTGTCATGCCGGAAGCCATCCCCTATACAAATAAAATGGCAGCGCATAAAATCAAGTGGAGTAGAGATTTTGGAGTCAGTAAATGGTGAGACTTACGAAGGAGGCACAAACAGTATTAGTATGTGGCAGATTTATCCAGTCCCACCATTCAAAGACTACTACCAGAATTACTCATGCATGTCCTGAGTTCAGAGAAAGCCAACACTTCTGTCCCACGAGCCCTCCATGACACAGCAAATATTTGGTCTCTCATTGCAGGAACACACAAGTAGCCAGACTATTATGTTGGAACTTTACTCTCCACCATTAAGATTACGCCAGACCATAGATAGCTGTATATTATTTAATTTTACTCAGATTTAATTTTGATTCTAAAAGACTGACACATATCCAAGTAAACTAGTGACCTATATTTGCTATAGGCAAAGAAAACAGAAACTTAAATATATTACAGGATATTTGCAATAATGTTGTTCTTTAGAGTTAATACATTTGAACTAGAAACTTATATACCGAGAG
>NW_025056169.1:0-7341 GCF_019279795.1 Protopterus annectens | reverse complement strand
TTACTACTGCTCAACAATACATCACTACAAGATAGCTATTTCTACTATATGCATTGGTTACACTGTAATTATTACAGAACAGGTACTACATACACAGACATACTAAATGTTATACATATCTTCTTGGTAATTGGAGGTGTTATTGACTGATATTTTAATCTTTTCAGTTTGTTCAATCTTCTGTTGGGTATTTTGTTGTCTGCAGGTTATACAGATGGTTTGAATGTGTGACAAGCATTTAGAGATCAGTAACATGTGCTATCCTGATCACCAATTGGTGTTCCAAAGTAGTTAATTACATGCAAATCAGCTGTGCAGCTACTATTAGTCAATACCATGGCAACAGTGGAGTATAATTGAGTACTCCACTTGGGCGTTGTCCGTTTGCCTTACTTGTGAGGAAGACAGCCTGGAAGTGTTGTCTGAAATCTATTGTAACAGCTGTATGGAGACAAACACAAATATATGTGTAATCTAGAAATTTGGTCTAAATGTGAGTACTGCTGTTATATTTCTGAACATTGCTACTTGTGCAGGGTTTGTCTGTACCTAATACTTCTGCATATGTTTCAGTCTGGCCAGGATGTTTGACCAACTCAAGACTGTATGGCTATGCATATAATGATAGGCGGTTTACAGTGTGCTTACCAGACATATTTAGTTTGGTGTAAATGTGTATCATACTGTGCTGATAATCAGTAATTGGTAACGCTTCCTGGTGTAATTACATTTCAACCCTCTGAAACAGGAATTGTTCAAACAAACCCTGTAACATCAGCAGCTGTTCCATTGTATAACAGCAACTATTTCACATAGGGCCATGTTAGTGTGGCTCTGTCCAGGTATGTCAAGGTTTCAGCAGATGTACAGTGGGTGAATAATTGGTTATGGTATGACATTATGTATTGTTTAATTAGTTTGGGTGTGGGGGAGATGTAGGTGGATGTACATAGCAGATGCAGGTGTGTAGGAACTGCTTTTATACATATTCTATATGTGTGTGGTTCTTTCCTATGTGAACACATCCCTTAGTGGACTAATACTATGGTAATTGCAGGCTGATTCATTAAGACACTGTTAAATGCTTCCTGTATAGCATGCAGGTAATGTTAGTCCTTGAATCCTTTTGGCAATACATCAAAATGTAATAAAGTTGCTAAATGAAAGATGTCTGTGTATTTCTGTCATGGATATTTGCAGTCATTTGTGTTTGACTAACCCTATTTGGCTCATGTCCATAGAACATATTTGTAATAGTGTATTGGCATATACTCTTCATATTATGTTCATATTGTTTGGGGTGGCAGAATGTTTGGTGCTATGGTCCATGTTATACTAGTTGAACACTTCAGATGTATACACACATGATGTGTGTATGTATATATATATATATATATATATATATATATATATATATATATATATATATATGTAGATATATATAATATATATGTACATATGTTTATATACTTCCATAGATGTGTAGATATTTTTTTAACCTATCTATATATCTACATACATATATCTATATAAACATGTATATATCTCTCTCTCTCTCTATATATATATATATATATATATATATATAATCTATATATATATTACATCTGTATATATATATAATATATCTATATAGCATACATCTTTCATTGGGTAGATGGCGGTTTGTCCTATTTCACACAATCCTCCTTTTGTGTTTAACCTTTACGAATACACAACTGGCATAGCTACATCTGAGGCATGTAACTTAGTGGTAGGTTTAGCTAAGGATGGTGTGTGGTTGTCAAGGTTCTAATCCTGGAAGAGGTTATTATTTACCTCTCAAGTAGGCACCTAGTAGGAAAATGTGATTAATGCACATTTAAGCAGTTGTAGCTAAGTTTGCCCTTGGTCTGTGTGATAGCAAAGGTTACACCTGAGCGGCTTATCCATTTAACCATGTTTAAGTACACCATCACATAACCCATAAGCCTCTTACAACTGCTTAAGTACTTGTAATCAACTGCATCCAACAACCTTTATTCTGGCCTCAGAATAAATTAACAGCCTTACGAGTTTTGAACCCAGGACCATGAACACCACGATGCTTGACTTTACCACAAAGTCCTCTGAGATATGCAAAGGTTGTGGGTGTTTAGAATATACATTTACTATGGGCATTCCTCACTACACAAAAGAAACAAATGTGAGCAGTCGGTTGGTGTACATATGTGATATGTTAATGGTCATATGTTTGTGGAATTAAGTGTTGTAATGTGACCTGACAGGGTGTATTAGGGATAAGGAATGGTTCTTGTTTGTAATACTTTTTTATTGTCTCCATACTCATGTATACACCTCCATTTCACATATTGAACATCCAAACAGGCTCTCCTTGATGCATAATTTCATTACCATCATTCTCCCACAACAACCATCCTTCTATGGTGAATTAAGTGAATATGGTTATAATACCGAGAGCTACATGTGTTTGTGTACACTTCAGTTCCTTTGGATTGCTTCATGTCCTGATCAATATCATATATATATGGCTATAGATGCTAATATATATATATATATATATATATATATATATATATATATATATATATATATATATATATATATATGTGTGTGTGTGTGTGTGTGTGTTGTGTGTGTGTGTGTGTGTGTGTGTGTGCAGACATCACTTTGACATGTATATATATATATATATATATATATACATATTTAGTAATAATTTTAACAGTTATACATATGTAGACTTATATGTTGATTCACAAACTACTGTACATATGTACACAAAGTGACTAAATTTGTGGTCAGTACTGTAGAATGTCTATAGTAAAGGGTTGTCTACAAACCATGAAACATGTACAGCTCATATGACAGTAGTAGAAGTCCCACATGATTGTGGTGTGTATGGTTCAGGGTTTAAGACCTGTGATACTTAAAATGTTCCTTACTTCAGAATAAGGCTCATTTAAGCAGTTGTAAACATGTTTACAAATATTTGTGTGACAGTAAAGCAACAGTTAAATAAGAAATTTAAACATGTAACCTGTGTGTGCTAACACAGCCACATCTATAACTTCTCAGGATATGTATATATTTCAGTGGTAACATCTCACTATGAGCTTACATAACATTACAATCTCTCTGACTTTTCTCCGGCACATGGGTTTATATGGGTGTTTTCATATATGTATATTATACTGAAGATTTTCCTAAATATACATGCTGTGGTTAGTGTACTTTTTAACATAAAAACATCTCTGACTTTATTGGGATTTGGACACGAATGCACAGATCTGTAAATGCTGTAACTATTACTATTGAAATTTAATGTTGCTTCTGCCTATTTCCTATTTAGATGATTTCTATGTATAGCTAGAGCTAAACAAAGAGGCGGTGCCCAAACCCCACTGAGCTTCACTTACTCTTGAAATATAAACATAACAAATGAAATGAGAGACTATAAATTAAATTCTAACTACATTAGGCATAGCCCCTCACTGACACACTTCAAGAGAAACCTTGATGTATGTGAATGAATCAACTAGAATATACATCCCTGGGATCATATCCCAGAAGAACCATACAACCAGGGAAGGGCCCTCTCAGTCTTGTAAGCTGCAAGACCTGTTGGAAATTGAATGGTGTTGAATTTTCACGTTAACGTACCTTTTAGATCTAAATTGCCCTATCACCCAGCCACCCCAGTCTTCAACAGCTTCGGCGCTTCCGGCAACTCTTTAGAATCACTTCATTGGCTATGGCAACCCGAGCTCAGTTACTTCATCAATGGTCGGAGAAAGCCAAAACACTGTAACTATGCTTAATGCCCTTGGGCAGATAACCTCTACCTATCTGTGAACCTCTAAAGTGCAGGCCATCACAGAAATAATATGTGTGAATAAACAGAGCTTTCAGATCCGCAATATACGAAGTGAGAAATAAGTACGGCAAGAAAAGTAAAACATTGATACTTAATCACTCGAAAAAGCCTATCTTGGAGCTAGAAGACTTGTATCGGTTAAGGCTTTCTGTTGTACCAGTAGGTTACCACAAGGAAAGATGAAAACAAGCACAGATGAAACATACATGCAACAATACCATACCAGCTTGCATGTGTCAACCAAACTTTTGAATACTGGCCAAGTCTTTTAAGCGTCCCATAATTGCCTTTTTAGACAAAGCTCAAAGGTGAACCCCACCTCCATAAACAGCGCAAAAGCGAAATTAATGGGGAGATTTATGCTATAACACCAGGAGTTGTAATCACAAATACACGCACTCACAGCACTCCTCCATTATAGTTCGTCAGCATCTGTGCAGTAACTGAAACCTGTTTTAAGGCTCCTGAGAGCACATAACATGGAGTTTATTGGTAAGTGTTTTACTTGGTATTTATTGATAATTAATTAATTTGTGACATCATTTTATGTGTTTCAATAGGTTCAAATGAAGCAGTGTTGATTTCTGATGAAATTCCGGTCAGGGGATGGCAACTCAATCGATGGTTTCAATTTTATTAAGTGGATTTTATTGCTGAATTCTTTGGTTGCTGCTATTTGTGTTGACTATACAAAGAAAACCGTTTAAGATTTCCTGACTGCTGACAGTGTTGGCATTTTGCATTAGCACAACACTACCGAACTACAACCCATCACCACACATTTCGTACAAAACATGGATAACACAGACATGGAGGGAGTGTATCCATATTCATCAGGATACCTACACCTCCAGGTTAGTGAGGCAACATGATACCTCTGCGATCATCATATTGCAGCTAACATCAACTGCAACTGCAATGCAAGCAGCCTGTTACAGATAAACTCTCCGACCCAGGACCACCACTCACCTACAGAACAGTGAAAACATGACGATCTGCAACACCCCGGTCTTAGTGGGTTTCAACTACCCTACCATTAACTGAAACTTATAAGTACTCACTTCCAGGCCCAGCGCTTCCTGGAATTTATCCTCAAATAGCTGTATCAGATGGTAAACTCCTATTGAAGGTGAAACATACTGAAGTGGTAATCACCAACATGAACGACAAGGTGCACCACAGCAGAGGTAAACCAGTCACTGGTTGAATCTGACCATGAACTATTCACTGATGATTTCCACCCAGCCATCTCCCACCCGAAACCACAGTTAAAGCCTTTCCTACAGCCTGACTTCACTAGTAAAGACAGAGTTGGGAGGTTTCACAGCCCCCAAGCTAAGGAAAACACTGCTCAAAGATAGAAAAGATTTACAAATGCACTCTATAAGCACCTACTGAGGATGCATGGATCATGCCATCACTGGTAGACGAACTCAAAGCTCCTCAGGAACAAGGACACCAGTCTGGACCCTGCAATTAACAGGCTATACAACAAGTAGGAAAGTAGTCCAGAAAACAGCCAATCCCAAGAAGGACAGACATCCGACCAGTATTAGTAAACTTGGGTCCCTCATGAAATCATCCAAGAGCTAACTTCAACAGGAAATGAGGCAATGATTTGAAGAATAACCTAGAAACCTTCTTTGGCTATGTCAAGGATCTAAGTGTTAACACACAGTTCCACTGTGGTGGTGCAATATAGCACAAAATACTGAACCTACTGACATCACCAACATGCTTGCAGATACATCCAGTAAACTTCACCTTTAAAGGGCTCACAACCAATGCCGAAAAGTACAGTATCTGAACATTAGAGACACACGGAATTGAAATAGCCCTCTCAGATGGCAAACACATCAATGAGGCAGATGGTGTGTCCTAGACTGTGATGCTTACCATTTTCTAAAATGAACAACCCCCACCTAATTAAACTTTTCAACCTCAGTCTACACAGACTCTGTGCCCATACAATGGTGCATAGCAACCAGTTATTCACTCCACCAAGGGTGAAACACAACTGACCATGGTAAGTAACTACCACTCCATAAGCCCTGACTAGCCTGGTCTGTGAGCTATGGAGCACATCCTCCATGGCACTCATGCTAAAGACATTGAAGTGACACTCCAAACCTTGGCCCAGCAGATCAGCTTGGTTGAGTGCAGCAGTCATGCCTACTGAACCTGTTTGGCGTCTTACAGACACTCACCAAGGCATTAGATGAAGAGGGTGATTCACACATACTACCTGGACCTCCACCAAGACTTTTGACACCATTCCCCATTCAGGTATTATTGATAAACTCACCAGCCTGTCCATAGAAGCCCGCCACATCAGGGATGGGTTTGCCAACGAACTTACACACAGAGGAACACACATGGTAGACTAGCGGCCTTCAGGTCCAACTCTTAACCAGTTACAGCTGGTGTCCCACACAGGACTCAGTCCTGGGACCACTACTGTTTGGCATATACTTCTCAGAGGGTACAGGCAAACACAGGTGGACTATGGCCAGACCATGTTTGGCAATGACTGTAAACTGGGAGCCCATAACTGACAGTCCAGCTGACACAGACATCCTTCAAAGGGCCTCACAGAGACAGACACAGGGTGTCAAAGTCGTAGCCTCAAGCTAAGTGCCACAAACTGCATGGTCATTTACATTTGGGAAAACTAAACACCACATGTTAACACATAGAAGTGGCAGCCACCTTAATACAGGCAGTGTGGGGGATCTGGGGACTAAGGTCGAATTGTGATCTCTCCTTTGACAATCCTTATCTCCAAAGTAGTTAGGACATCCTTCTGTAGGCCATCTGATTACTAAAGGGTTCCACATCTAAACATGCTGAGGATTATAATTGCCCACTTCTCATCCTCATCATTCCCATCATAGAGTATAATAACCCATTTGGGATGTACCTCAGAAGACAATTCCAACAGCTGGAAGAACCAAAAATGTACCCCACCAAGAGGATTACTGGCCTCAAATATATGTCCTATGCAGCCAGACTGAATAAACCCCTGCTTTACTCAGTGGTATCTAAACACTGAGATGATCTGCTGGCCTACAAAGCCATGTCCAACTCAGGCTTAATGGATATTCTCCACCTATGGAAATCCATGTCACAGTAAGCCACATGCTGTAGCTAAACCTTGCCACAACAATAACTAGAACATAAAAGCAAAAACAAAGTTACCAGGAAGTAAATACTCTCCGTGCAGAACAGCAAAAAAATAAATCAGAAGTAAATAAACCACGGAGGTAAAACAAGGCTATATAAACCAGTTTAACAGCATAAAATCAGCTCGACATCAAATAGTCCACAGATTCTGACAAAAGATGGACAATTATTGGTAAAATCAAATCGTCGATTTATTGAGAGAAAATAAATAGCTTTCACCCAAAAAGGGTTTTATCAAGCCATATATACAAAACAAACAAAAAAAAGCACTTTTTTTAAAT
>NW_025056168.1:0-7332 GCF_019279795.1 Protopterus annectens | reverse complement strand
TGTAACAACTTGAATAGGTCCCGTGGAGCAATGATGATTCAGAGAGTTGAGTGTCTTGATGAGAGCAGGCATCTCTCTTATATTTGTGTCTATCCTTGGTGTCCCACATGCCTTGTACTTTTATCCCTCCTGACATGGCTCCCCAAGCAAAGTTTGAGGCATCTGAAGTGACCAGCTGCTCTGGAGCAGGGAAGGAGCAGGGAATACCTGCATTTAGGGAAATTTACTGTCTCCACCAAGTTATTTCTCTTCTGACAAACCATGGTACTAAGATTTGAAAAGACAAATGATGGTGGTGGTGGAACTCAAGAGGCTTGAGATACCACTGTCTCTTTCTCATCTGGAGTCTCAAGAATGGTATAATGGGAATCATAGATGCCAAGAGATGTAAAATCCTGAGGTAGTCCCTCACAGTGACTGACATCTGAGTGGAAAACCTTCGGAATAGATATAGATACTCAGCGAGGAGAGTGTGTTTAGCAAATGGAAAGAGTACTTTGATGGGCTGATGAAAGAAAAGAATGAGAGAGAAGGTGGGATGATGTGGGGATACTGAATCAGGAAGTGCAATGGATTAGCAAGGTGGAAGTAAGGATAGCTATGAAGAGGATGAAGAATAGAAAGGCTGTTGGTCCAGATGACATACCAGGTTAAGCATGGAGGTGATTAGGAGAAATGGCAGTGGAGTTTTTAACCAGATTGTTTAATGAAATCTTGGAAAGTCAGAGGATGCCTGAGGAGTGGACAAAAAGTGTTTTGGTACCTATTTTTAAAAATAAGGGTGATGTGCAGAGCTGTAGTAACTACAGAGGGATAAAAAGTACAGTTTTGTACCTAACATAAATGTAGATGTTCGAGTGCTAATACAGCTGCAGTAATCACAGATGGGTTTTCTGCCGTCAGGCGGTCCCTCGGTCGGCCGAATTCCAAAGTCTTGGTCTGGCGTCGGTTGTCGTCGCTTTCTTCTGGACGCCAGTGAGGCCAGAGTATATAAGACACAGCTGACGCCATGTTCTTCAGTCTTTCTTGCCCCAGATGTCAGGTGCCCCCCGAAAGAAGGCAATACATAAATTATGCTTATATGCGTATACATGTAATGCAATATAATCCAAAAACAGTGGTTGCAAGCAAATAAACCTTAGACGGATAACCCAGTCAGGCTGTATGAAGAGGTTGTTAGGCCCCATGCCTTTACCAAGTGGGGAAGGAGGGAGGGCCTGTACCGTAGCTGCATTAGCACTCGAACATCTACATTTATGGTAGGTACAAAACTGTACTATGTTCATCGTGCTTACAGCTGCAGTAATCACAGATGGGTAGAATCCCAAAGCTACGCACAGGGTGGTAGGTACTAGGAGGAAATGGGTTGAGCCAGAATGCCCTGCAAAACAGCAGTGGCAAAGCCTGCTCTTGTTCTGGAATATAAAGGCAGGTGGTAGTGTTTTGTGAAGGTATGTACAGAACTCCAAGTGGCTGCCTCCAGAATATCTTTGGTAGGAACTCCTCTGAGGAAGGCTGTAGAGGTAGCTGTGGCCCTGGTGGAATGAGGTCTGATACCTGTAGGAACAGATTTCCCATGATAGGAATAACAAAACCGTATGCAGTGGCCTATCCACTTTGAAATAGTCTGCTTGGAAACTGGCTTCCCTTGAGCCCCTACAGCATAGGACACAAAGAGTTGTTCTGATTTCCTGAAGGACTTTGTTCTGTCCAAATAGTAACGTAGCTGCCTATGGATGTCTAAGGAATGTAGCAGCCTTTCCCTTTGTTTTGAGGTGCGGATTGGGGTAAAGGTAGGAAGGTGTATGGCTTGGATTTAAAGCTACCCTAGATACCACTTTAGGCATAAAATGATGGTTGGTACGAAGGGAGACCCTGTCCTGATGGAAAATGATAAAGGGCTGCACCGCCATGAGGGCCTGTAATTCAAACTCTACGAGCTGAAGTGATAGCCAGAAGGAAGGCAGTTTTCCAGGACAAATATTGCAAATCTGTTGAGGCAGCTGGTTCAAAAGGAGGCAATGTTAATTTTTCTAGTATGTAATTAAGATCCCAGGCTGGTATTGGTGTTTCCTTGGTGGTCTAATATTCTTAGCCCCTCTGAGGAACTGTCGTAAGAGTGGGTGAGAAAATAAAGGAGGATCCGTGTTGTATTCTGCAGAAATAGCTGAGGCATGGATTTTTATGGAAGAAAATGAAAGTCCACTGTTCAGCAGCTCAGCTAGATACTGTAATACCTGAGGCAAGTTCAGTTTTCTAGGGTCCTGGCCTTTTTCGCATTCCAAGAACAAACCGCCTCCATTTTGTGGAGTAAGCTTTTCTAGTAGATGGTCTTCTGGCCTCCAAAATGACATCCTGCACCTCCTTGGAGAGTAGGGTCTGTTGTGGTGTTAAGGAATTTTCCATGCAGCGAGGTTGAGTGTTTTCAGCTGACTGTGGAGAGTTTTGTAAATGTGCTGAGTCAGCAGAAGTGGCATTAGAGGCAGGGACCAGGGAGGAGTATGTGTTAGGCTCCTCAGCAATGGGTACCAGTGTTGCCTTGGCCAATCTGGAGCAATCAGTATCATCTTCGGTCTGTCTGCTCTCTTGCTTTCAAAAGTACTCTTGGGCAGAAGAGGCAGAGGTGGGAATGCGTAAACTGTCCATGCTGTCCAACTGAATGAAAGGGCTGCCCACTCTCCAGGCCTTTGGATGAAAGGTCCTCAAACAAAACTTTTCCAATTGATGATTCCTGTGGGAGGCAAAAAAATCTATGTCTGGCCTCCCCCACACACTTAAGTTATTTCTGCAAACACCCGCGGATGTAACTTCCATCTCTGGTGGATCTGTCATTTCTGCTTAATTTGTCTGCCAGCGCAGGTTTTGCTTTCCAATCCTGGCAGGTGGTGTACTGTGCTTGAAGCTCGATTTGCCATTCCAGAGCCAAGTTCCAAAGGGTCATGGCTAGTCTGCACAAGGTATGAATGTGTTCCTCCTTGTTTGTTTATGTGTACCACATAACTGTGGTGTTGGTTCTGTTCTTATGAGTAATTGTCCTGATGCAGGAAGTCCTTGAAAGCTGTAATTGCATTTATTACTGCTAGCATTTCTTTTGATTGATGTGGAGGTGCTTTTCTTTTTGGGACCATTTGCCCTGGATGCACCTGTTCCGCCATGTGCGCTCTCAAGCCGTAATCTGAGGCGCCTGTTGTGATAACTTTGCTCTTGCTTGGAGGCTTGCAGGAATGTGGGGAGGCCTGTGTTTGCTTGACATGCTTGGGCCCACCATAGAAATTCCTTTTGCAAACATGGGATTATTGGTAGTATTGTTTCCAAACTGTGAATGTGTTGAGACCATAGGTTTTTAGGTACCATTGAAGTTTCCTCTATATGCAGCTTTGCACATGGGATTAAAAAGAATGCAAGATGCCATGAATCACAGAGCCTGCAGGATTTTCCTTGCAGTAAGCCTGGTAATTTTGCTAGTATTTTGAAGCACTGAGATAGTTGCCCTTGTTTTTCTGGCATAAGATAGCCATCTAGGTGTTTGTGTCCGCTGGCACCCAGGAAGGTTATTTTCTGAGATGGTGTTAGCCTTGATTTCTTTTTGTTGGATTGTGTGTATCCCAGAGCATGCAATAGCCGTGGTCAAGCATAGTGTCAGATGTTCCAGAAGTATGTGCTTTGCTGTCCGCTTGGATCAGGCAGTCAGTGCCCAAAATAAGGGTAAATTTGTATCCCTTGAAGTCTGCAGTAGGCAAAATCACTCGGATGCCATGGTGCACTTTGTGAATACTCTCCATGCAGTAGATAAGCCAAAGGGCAATGGCAGAATTGATAGTGGATTGAACCTGCAAGAAATCTGAGGTATCTTCTCTGCAGCTTTGTCTGATTGGGACCATGCAGGCATGCGCCTCCTTGAGGTCCAATGTTAATAACAGCCAAAACTCCTTGCCCAGCATGGGAAGCTAGTTGCTGTAATGTGAGCATCTTGAATTTTGGTATGAGTAGAAATGTGTTTACGAGATGGATAAGTCCAAATGGGTCTCCAGTCGGTTCCTTTCTCCCTTGGTACCAGAAAAGCCTTTGAATAAAAACCTTGACCTTGTTCGTGGAGAAGGTACCTCCTTGAATAGCTCTCATGCTTAAGAGCTTTGAAATTTGTGTAGCTGCCTGCCTCTGCCCTGACTTCAAGTGGCAGGTTTTGGCATGCTCTTATTTCTTTGGAAGGAGTGTGAAACGAAATTTGTAGCCTCTGCTTTATAATGTCCAGGATCCATTTGTCTGTTGTGACAATATTCCAATTGTTTGCAAATAATGCTAGCTTCCTCCCAAAGGTGCTGCCAGCTGAGACGTGTTTTGGTGGCATGGAAATGAGGGAATCATTGGGTTTTGCTTCCCCTGTATTGTTGTGCACTGTCCTCGCCACCTCTTTGGCTTTTCCTGGAGTTTGCCATTGTTGTCCTCTATATGATCCTTGTGATTGCCCCTCTGCCCCTAGTGCGCCTGTATCTACCTCTTTGGGGCTTGTCAGTGGCTGAAAGGGACCAGTTCTTTGTAAGGCCAATTTCTGCTAAACGTGGTGGTTGGACCTGCAGTGCTAGGTTTTGATACAGTTTGTGCATGGATTTGGCTTTTTTCTTCCATTTTCCTCGTATTATCTCTCCTCAGCATTAGTACCAAACAGCACATCCTTTGTAAAGGAGCATCTAGAAGTTTAGCTTTCTACATGATCAGTGGGCAAGTTTTTGTTCTCTTAAGCCAAGCATGTTCATGCAACATCTGATCCCATAGCAGCCGCCTACTTGAAGCCTCTAGGGCATCAATAGCACCACATTGCAAAGTGTGTTTTTCTACCCACTTGCTCTGCACTCATGCATCATATCCTGTAACTCCTTTAAATCTGGTTGTTCAGGTTGAGACATTTTCTCTCCTTAATTGTGATAACAGGAACTGTTGATATTTAAGCATTAAGTGAAACTGACAATTTACAGGCCCTCATGGCTAGGGTGGCCGGGGTATATACCTTTTACCCCACCTTTCTAAAGATCTTGATTCCCTTCTGCAGGCAAGTGGATTCTGGCAGTGGAGGCCTCAACTCCTTTGGGGCCTTGTGGGAAATGGTTTCAGGGTCAGCATTTCATGGCTTCTTTGAAGAGAAAATTGGTGAGAGCTGGGTACTCTGTAATAAATTTTACTTCAGGTTTGACTATGGTGCAGGAGGCAAAGAATCCGTTAAGGCAAGCCTCTGAATAGACATCATCCAGTATGTCCAAACAGGGGTAGGTATAGCTAGAGGTCTGTGTTGAGGTAACAAGAAATTCCCAAGTCTTTCTTAATCTGAAAAGTCTTGGCCTTCCCAATGGAAGTGTTCCTCAAGGTGCAAGGTTTCCCAAAGGAAAAATCCTTAGGAGGGGATACAGAAGGGATGGACTGTTCTTGTAATCCTCAATCCTCAAAAAGGAGAGTAAGAGTGTTCCTCTGCATCAGAATGTTCTGATAAAATGGATCCCTGATCAGCAAGAGGTGGGGAATCTTCCTGCACTCTGGGTCTCTTGTCTGGGGGGGGGTTGAGAACCTCTGATAAGAGTAATTAAATCCTCAGCCATTTTAAGCATCTGTTTTAGGCATGGGGCCTGGAGATGGGCTCCTGTGCAACAGGCCTCGTGGGATGCCTGGCTGCTTTGGATTTAGTAAAGGCCTGAATTGAAAAGAAGATAAGGGCCTAAAGACACCATGGTGGAGGTGGACCTGTCCGGCCATTAGGTAGGCTCAACATTAGCAAAGGCTTCGGTTGTAGTCTGGGGAAAGTGGGCGCCGAGGTCCCAGCGGGTCTCGGTACAGAGGACACCGCCAAAGGAGTGTCACAAGGCTGTAGTCAGGGACTGCAAAGGCGCCTCGGGCTGGAGAACCGGACCACGGTAACCTGTTTTGGCGCGCAGTGTCGGCGGGGACCACGTGGCCTCGCGTGTTGGTCCTTTTCTCTTGGCGCTTTTGGACAAAACGGGTAGTCGGAGTGTCCCAATTCCACATTTTATAATAAAGCTACCAAAGTAGTGTTGGGCAAACCCGCCTCGACGCTTAATAGTGCTATAGCGCTTTATTGAAGGTAAGAAAGCCACAGCCCGGTGACGCCGTGGTCTGGGCCCAAACAAGGTATGCAGAGGGGAATGGCAAAATCTTTATGCGGCATTTGCTTCCTACAAGAAATACAATTATTAACTTTTTCTGACATCGGGTCTGAGGCAAGAAAAGTTTCAACGGGTACTTCAGCTTTAATGAAGACTTCAAGTTTCCAAAATTTTCGTGAATTCAGAGCTGGCCACGAATCGCACATTGGCGAACTGCTTCTGCTCTCCAGGCACCGGGCAAAAAGACTGAAGAACATGAAGGCGCCGGGCTGTGTCTTATATACCTCTGGCCTCACCGACGTCAGAAGAGAAAAGCGACTACAACCGACGCCGACCAAGACTTTAATTCGGCCGCATCGAGGGATCAGCCTCTGGGACGGCAGAAAACCCATCTGTGATTACTGCAGCTGTATGCACAATGAACATCTGATCAGTCACAGCATGAAGTTATGGGAAAGAGTTGTAGAAGCTAGGTTAAGAAGGGAGGTGATGATTAGTGATCAGCAGTATGGTTTCATGCTGGGAAAGAGCACTACAGATGCAATGTTTGCTCTGAAAGTGTTGAAGGAGAAATATAAAGAAGGTCAGAAGGAGTTGCATTGTGTCTTTGTGGACTTAGAGAAAGCATATGACAGGGTGCCTAGAGAGGAGTTGTGGTATTGTATGAGGACGTCAGGAGTGGCAGAGAAGCATGTAAGAGTGGTACAGGATATGAACGAGGGTAGAGTGACAGTGGTGAAGTCTGCAGTGGGAGTGACAGATGCATTTAAGGTGGAGGTGGAATTACATCAAGGATCAGCTCTGAGCCCTTTCTTATTTGCAATGGTGATAGACAGGTTGACAGACGAGATCAGACAGGAGGCCCATGGACTATGATGTTTGCAGATGACATTGTGATCTGTAGTGAGAGTAGGGACCAGGTTGTGGAGACGATGGAGATATGCTCTAGAGAGGAGTGGAATGAAGGTCAGCAGGACTAAGACAGAATATGTGTGTATGAATGAAAGGGAGGATAGAGGAATGGTGAGGATGCAGGGAGTAGAGTTGGTGAAGGTGGATGAGTTTAAGTACTTGGGATCAACAGTTCAGAGTACTGGTGAGTGTGGAAGAGAGGTGAAGAAGAGAGTACAGGCAGCGTGGAATGAGTGGAGAAGAGTGTCAGGAGTTATTTGTGACAGATGGGTACCAGTAAGAGTAAAAGGGAAGGTCTATAAGAGGGTAG
>NW_025056167.1:0-7531 GCF_019279795.1 Protopterus annectens | reverse complement strand
TTTCCCCCACCCATGCTAATTTCTTTGAAAGAAAAGAAAATGGGGAGATAGGAAGTGGTGAAAAGGGGCACAAAGAGGGTAGGACAGTAGGAAAACAAGCTCGGATTTGCAGGAAGGATGTAGGAAAGGCCCATAGCTGCCCATTTCTTTATCAGCAACAGCTGTGCATATGTGTAATTTGGTGTGAAATTTGAAACCTTCCACCCTGAGAGAGGGTGAGGACAACAAAATATGTTGTACAGCCAATTGTAATTACCAGTTCACATGTCCAGCAGACATGTCTGCAAAATGGCAGCTATGTATGGGCATAATTTTTTGCAGGAACAGAGTTCCCTTTTTTTTTTCAGGTGAGAGTGGAATGTTAGGAGCAGGAAGTAGGTATATTTGGGGAGGTAGATGGGGGAGGTTAACAGACAAGACAAACAAGATGCATACAGGGGCAGAGTATGACACGTGGGGGGGAACATAATTGACGGGGATGGATATTTGGATATCGCGAGCCCATGAGCCCACAGACGGCAACAGTGGAACTGAGATCCCCACCCATGGGCAGTTGCCACTGTGCCTTCACAGCCCAGGACAGGGCTGTGCTGGGGGCTGTGTAGGATGGGCAGCAGGCACACCAGTGATTTGCGCCACCCAAGCCTCAAGCTGGCATAGGGGTTCAAGCACAGAATGCCTGATCTCGCTACGTACCACAGACCGGACACTACAGAGAGTGAGTGGACGGTCTCCTCTGGCCATGCTTGCAGAGGGGGGACGAACCCCATCTCTTGCAGTGCTTCCACCCAAAGGTGGCACAGGGCCACTGGAGGAGGGTCCAGCCTGGGCACTAGTGCCAGGTGCACTCGCCAGCTGAGGTGGGAGAGGTGGGTCCGCTGGAACCCGCCTTCCCTGTCGTCCTATGTTTAGCAATATTTTATGACATTTTGGGTTAGTAACAAACAATACCATTCAAAATTAGTTGTAACAGCATGCATCAGTATTCCCATTAACCAAACACCCATGAATTCCAAACATTGAACAGCAAGCATAACACATGCATAATTTGAACAACAGTACACAATCCAACAGCATGCAGGGTTGATTGATGGCAACAGGCCATCAGGTTTGGATATGTGAACAGGGCACATGCATCAACGTACATGCAAATATGTATGAACCAACAGGACAAATGTCCAGATGAATTAATTGTGAATACACATACCCATTTGGTGTGGATTGGATTATTTGTGAATATAGGGTAGGGTGAAGAAATATTTCATTAACAACTTCAACTACCTATACATATGCTGTACATTTCTAGTAGCTGCAGATATATATACCCTACAGGTCTTACTACAGTTTCCTATATGTAACCTTAGGTATGTTGGTGATGGGAATGTTACTGCTACATTAATATACATTGCATTTTTATTCATACACATTCATATCTGGCTGTTTTCAGCTACAGCATCCTGCTCCATTTGATTTATATGGCTCTGGACAACTGTGGATGTTCAGTATTTCATACAACCAAACTATCTCTATATTCCAGTTCCAGTTGTCAAAATATTTGAGTTCATGACATATTGTCTTCAAAACTTGTTTAGCTAAAAATCTTAATAGTATGTTTACCATATTCTGTTTAAGTATTCCAAAGTTGAATTATACTATAAACAGAGTTAAGTTATATGTATCTTTAAATAATTTTATTAGTTGAGTATTATTTATTCTATATTTAATGTATAACTGCTATATATATTGCATGTATTAACTTCTATGCATGTGTTTGTTAGTGAATTTGTAGATAGAAAAAATATTATTTCATTTTAATTAGATAATTTAGGAATATGGATTAATTAGTTATACATTTTATATTTTTTAGTAATTATATATTTATATAATACATGTATTATATATTTATACATATCTATGTTTATATATTTTTATTAATTATGTACCCTGCTAGATACTGGTTTTAGAGACCAATTGTTAATTTTCTATTACAGGAGATAGTGCTAGACAGTGTAAGCTTGATGCAATGCTATGTTTCTTTAAATATCAGATAGCTGATTAACTATTTAATTAGGTAATGGAATCAATTATATTTAAATTTTTAGCTTCTGATTTAGTATATAAGTTAAGGTGATTTTATGTTTGATTATAACCTGATGAAGCACTGGTGAGATCATGTGCCAACCGGTCCCACACCTCAGCCTTGTACGCTCCCCACAGGACCTGGCCCTGCATGAGTTGAGCCTCATGATCATGGACAAGGAGCCAAACCATATATTTGGACTCCTCAACACCCCACCTCTGTGCTCGGAAGTGACTACCCTCTCCTACACCTGCCATCCTGATTGCAAATAGGTTCCACAATCAGTTATGCTGTGTATTCCCACCTATGGGGCTTATATATGCCGTTTTTCCTGTACTTATCTGTGATTGGCCAGTTTGGAAATGTATCAGCTACACAAAACCTGCTTTGTCATGCTTTGCTTTCCATTCATTCCTATAAATATGCTAATAGTGCATTTCTCAGTGCATCTGTCATGGCTTAGTGGTTCAGTACTTTGACTATGGTGTATGGTATCCTGAGTTCGAGCCTGACCATTGCTTTTTTTATTTTATGACTGTCTACACAGGCTAGGAGGTGTGTCTGTGTAAAGTCAGTTTTGATACAGCTTGCTCAACGTTGCCCGCCGGTAAGTTGGTTGGCGCGGTGTGCAGCTCCGTGCAAATGGGTTACGCTGGTTTACATGTTATTTGGCCATGAGCATGCATATTACGCTCAGCTCAGTTATGGGCACATGGTTTCAGCATGTTAAAGTGTTGCTCAACTCCAGGCACCCATATTACACCTGTTAAACCAATGCTCACCTGCGGGCAGTCATACTCATCTTGTTGGAGCATTGCTCAGGTAAGGGCACTTATAACATTTTTTTTTTTATTGTATCACATTTTTTCAAAATACATGGCCCATTTCATTACATTTTACCTAAAGTATAGTTATATATATGTACATATATGTCAGGGGATTGTTTTGTGCTTATTTCACTAAAAATAATAAATGATGTTGGTGGGGCTTGATCCATGACTGCCTCTTCTGTGGCTGACGTCTCTACCGCTACGCTATTGCTTCTTGACTTACTTTGCCTATTTAGATCTTATATGCTTTTCCACTGACTGCTAACTGTGGCTGAGCGAAGAGCACACCCTCGCAAACGAGCGCAATTACGGGCAAGCATTTTTAAAGTTTAAAAAAAAAAATTAACTGTTCATTTTTACGTGTTACATTTCATTTGGGTTTATACTCTGTGGGGGCATGTGTGGTGTTGTGTTTGTTGACATTTCCGCGGACTCACTCGTGGGGGTTTCCTTTTGGGACTGTGACTCTTCTGGGGGCGTGTCCGTTTGCAGGGCTCGCCCTGCGGACACGCCCCTACTTTCTTGCACGGACCATGTTAGCCTTGGGTGTGAGTCAGCATGCCCTCGTGAATATGCATGGAATGCTAATGTTACACCGTTTAACTGCAGCCTCCATGTAAGACTTGTTAACTCTTACACGGAAGCTTCGTGAATCCTGCCCCCAGTGTTTAGTAAGGTGATACAGCAGTGTAATAACTCAATGTTTGGTAAGATGCTAACATACTGTAATAACACACTGTTTAGTAAGGTGATACAGTAATGTAATAAATCAATGTTTGGTAAGATGCTAGCATAGTGTAATAACCCAGTGTTTAGTAAGGTGATACAGCAGTGTAATAACTCAATGTTTGGTAAGATGCCAGCATAGTGTAATAACCCAGTGTTTAGTAAGGTGATACAGCAGTGTAATAACTCAATGCTTGGTAAGATGCCAGCATACTGTAATAACCCAGTGTTTAGTAAGGTGATACAGCAGTGTAATAACTCAATGTTTGGTAAGATGCCAGCATACTGTAATAATCCAGTGTTTAGTAAGGTGATACAGCAGTGTAATAACTCAATGCTTGTAAGATAGCATACTGTAATAACCCAGTTTAGTAAGGTGATACAGCAGTGTAATAACTCAATGTTTGTAAATGCCAGCATACTGTAATAACCCAGTGTTTAGTAAGGTGATACAGCAGTGTAATAACTCAATGTTGGTAAGATCAGCATAGTAATAACCCAGTGTTTAGTAAGGTGATACAGCAGTGTAATAACTCATGTTTGGGAAGAGGGCCCGCAATGTAATAACCCAGTGTTTAGTAAGGTGATACAGCAATGTAATAACTCAATGTTTGGTAAGATGCTAGCATAGTAATAACCCAGTGTTTAGTAAGGTGATACAGCAGTGTAATAATCAATGTTTGGTAAGATGCCAGCATAGTGTAAAACCCTTTTGTAAGGTATACAGCAGTGTAATAACTCAATGTTGGTAATGCCAGCATAGTGTAATAACCCATGTTTAGTAATGATACAGCAGTGTAATAACTCAATGTTGGTAAGTGCCAGCATATGTAATAACCAGTGATTTGTAAGGTGATACAGCAGTGTAATAACTCAATGTTTGTAAGATGCATAGTGTAATAACCCAGTGTTTAGTAAGTAAAGAATAACTGTAAGTGCAGCTACTATAATAACCCGTGTTTAGTAAGGTGATACAGCAGTGTAATAACTCAATGTTTGGTAAGATGCCAGCAGTAATAACCCAGTGTTTAGTAGCTGAACAGCAGTGTAATAACAAGTTGGTAAGATGCTAGCAACTGTAATAACCCAGTGTTTAGTAAGGATACAGCTAATAACTGTTTGGTAAGATGCCAGCATAGTAATAACCAGTTTTTGGTATACAGCTGTAATAACTCAATGTTTGGTAAGATCAGCATATAATAACCCAGTGTTTAGTAAGGTGATACAAGTGTAATAACTCAATGTTTGGTAAGATGCTAGCATATGTAAACCCAGGTTTAGTAAGGGATACAGAGTGTAATAACTCAATGTTTGGTAAGATGCCAGCATAGCCCAGTGTTTAGTAAGGTGATACAGCAGTGTAATAACTCAATGTTTGGTAAGATGCTAGCATATGTAATAACCCAGGTTTATAAGGTATACAGCAGTGTAATAACTCAATGTTGGTAAGATGCTAAAACTGTAATAATCCAGTGTTAGAGGTGATACAGCAGTGTAATAACTCAATTTGGAAGATGCCAGCATAGTAATAACCAGTGTTTAGTAAGGTAAGCATGTAATAACTCAATGTTTGGTAAATGCCAGATACTGTAATAACCCAGTGTTTAGAAGGTGATACAGCAGTAATAACTCAATGTTGGTAAGATGCCAGCATAGTGTAATAACCCAGTGTTTAGTAAGGTGATAAGCAGTGTAAAACTCAATTTTGGTAAGATGCCAGCTGAATAACCCAGTGTTTAGTAAGGTAAGCAATGTTAACTCAATGTTTGGTAAGATGCTAGCATGTTAATAACCCGTGTTTAAAGGTGATAAGCAGTGTAATAACTCAATGTTTGGTAAGATGCAGCATGTAATAACCCAGTGTTTAGAAGGGTGAACAGATGTAATAACTCAATGTTTGGTAAGATGCACATGTAATAACCCAGTGTTTAGTAAGGTGATAGAGCAGTAATAACTCAATGTTTGGTAAGATGCCAGCATACTGTAATAACCCGTGTTTAGTAGGGTGATACAGCAGTGTAATAACTCAATGTTTGGTAAGATGCCAGCATGTAATAACCCAGTGTTTAGTAAGGTGATACAGCAGGAATAACTCAATGTTTGGTAAGATGCATACGTAATAACCCAGTGTTAGAGTGATACAGCAGTGTAATAACTCAATGTTTGGTAAGATGCCAGCATAGTGTAATAACCCAGTGTTTAGTAAGGTGATACAGCAGTGTAATAACTCAATTTTGGTAAGATGCTAGCATACTAATAACCCAGTGTTTAGTAAGGTGATACAGCAGTGTAATAACTCAATGTTTGGAAGATGCCAGATAGTGTAATAACCCAGTGTTTAGAGGGTAAGAGTGTAATAACTCAATGTTTGGTAAGATGCCAGCAGTGTAAGAACCCAGTGTTTAAGTAAGTCAAGTTGGTAAATCAATGGTAAGACCAGAGTTAATAACCCAGTGTTTAGTAAGGTGATAGAGCAGTGTAATAACTCAATGTTTGGTAAGATGCCAGCATATTAATCAGTGTTTAGTAAGGTGATAAGCAGTGTAATAACTCAATGTTTGGAAGATGCAGCATGTAATAACCCAGTTTAGTAGGGTGATAAGCAATGTAATAACTCAATGTTTGGTAAGATGCTAACATACTGTAATAACCCAGTGTTTAGAGGTGATACAGCAGTGTAATAACAATGTTTGGTAAATAATAACCCAGTGTTTAAGGTGATACAGCATGTAATAACTCAATGTTTGGTAAGATGCATAATCCAATAACCCAGTGTTTAAAGTGAACAAGTGTAATAACTCAATGTTTGGTAAATTTACAAAACCCAGTTTTAGTAAGGTGAAAGCAGCTAATAACTCAATGTTTGGTAAGATGCTAATAACCCAGTGTTTAAAGGTGATACAGTAATAACTCAATGTTGTAATGCGAAGTAGATACAATAACCCAGGTTTGTACAGTGCATAATAACTCAATGTTTGGTAAGATGCTAAAATAATACCAGTGTTTGTAAGGTGATACAGAGTAATAACTCAATGTTTGGTAACATGCTAGCATAGTAATAACCCACTGTTTAGTAAGTACAGTGTAATAACTCAATGTTTGGTAACATACATACTGTAATAACCCAGTGTTTATAAGGTGATACAGCAGTGTAATAACTCAATGTTTGGTAAAGCTAGCATACTGTAATACACTGTTTAGTAAGTCAGCAGTGTAATAACTCAATGTTTGGTAAGATGTAGCATAGTAATAACCCAGTGTAAGGTGATACAGCAGTGTAATAACTCAATGTTTGGTAAGATGCTAACATACGTAAAACCCAGTGTTTGTAAGGTGATACAGCTGTAATAACTCTTTGGTAAGATGCAGCATACGTAATAACCCAGTGTTTAGTAAGGTGATACAGCAGTTAATAACTCAATGTTTGGTAAGATGCTAGCATACTGTAATAACCCAGTGTTTAGAAGGTGATAACAATAACTCAATGTTTGGTAAGATGCCAGCATACTGAATAACCTGTGTTTAGTAAGATACATGTAATAACTCAATGTTTGGTAAGATGCAGCAACTGTAATAACCCAGTGTTTAGTAAGGAACAGCGTAATAACTCAATGTTTGGTAAGATGCCAGCATAATAATCCGGTTTAGTAAGGTAAGATGTAATAACTCAATGTTTGGTAAGATGCCAGCATAGTGAATAACCCAGTGTTTAGTAAGTGATACAGCAGGTAATAACTCAATGTTTGGTAAGATGCCAGCATATGACTACAAGTTTAGTAAGTGTACAGGTAATAACTAATGTTTGAAAGGGAAGCTTGTAATAACCCAGTGTTTAGTAAGGTGATACAGCAGTGTAATAATTGTAAGCAGTGTAAAATCAATGTTTGTGGGTAAA
>NW_025056166.1:0-7869 GCF_019279795.1 Protopterus annectens | reverse complement strand
AAGAACACAGCAAGTAAGCAGCAACAAGCAGTAAAAAGCTCCATGTAATTTTTTCAGTGTTTGGCGTGGTAACTATGAATTAGTAGTCAGTGCCATGCAAATGAGGCAAGAAATAGTGAATCACAAACATCCCACTGGCCTGAGGATATACCATGCGCTACAACACTGAGGAGTGGTTTGGAGGTATACATGACATCAGCAGAGGGGTGTGCCACTGTAGCTGTAAGCACATTGGAGCAGTGCAAATCCGGGCTGCCCATTGCTAAGCAAAGCCACAGGAATAGGGGTGTGGATGTAGGTATAGCTTTGCTTAGCTATGAGAGCACACATGGTGCCAGCATCTGTACATGTATAAAAACGTACCCGAAACCCGGTAAGCGGACAAACGTGCTGCGCACCACAGCTCAAACAGGAAGGTTAGGGGAAGACCATAAGGAAATGCCGCAGTAGGGTGGTGGAGGTACAACTAGGCAATTAACATCACCATAACTCTCAGTGGGCTATTGACGGCAGCTAACAAGGCTGCTAGCAGCAAACTGCAGAACAGGATAGGGGAGGTGTCTGATTGCAAAGAAAAGAGAATTGTCACCGCAGAGCAAAGCAAACCTGCAGTAGATTGGCTATAGAACACATTTCGCAAGAAAATCTGGTTTGGGAAAGTGTAAAAGAAAGCAGGCTGCTGGATGCATGCCAGACAATGGGAGGGGAATCGTTAAGAAATGTTAAAGGAAGGCAAGAGGTAATGCCACGGCGAAAGCAATTAAATGAATTCAAAACCAAAGGCACCACAATATGGTACCTGTGAGTAGCCACAAGATTCCCTGCAGCTCCGATTGTGCATACAACACCCTATGACATCATCAGTGTTCAAAGCACAATAGTATAGAATGAAGACATCGCACACACACCTGTGTGTTAAACACTGCACCATCGATTGTAAACAGATGAGGAACTTTACAATGTACTTGTTAGGAGCTGCCATGGCTGTGATTCATCCACGATGGTGGAGACTTGAAGGTGTTGTGGAGGATGTCGCGACAACCACCTCAGGCCCTGGAGGAGGAGGAAGAGTGTTCAGACCAAGGGTAACCTACCAGAGGCACATGATCTGGAGATGAAGCATTACAGGGTGGACAGGGACATCATTCAGCAAATAGTTGAGCTGTGCCGGCCACGCCTGAGATCCAGAAAACAGAGACCCATCCCAGTGAACCTGGTATGTGTAAGCTTAAGAATACTAGCCACAGGTACCTTTCAAAGGCCAACTGGAGATATCATGGGGATCTCTCAGGCATCAGCATCCAGGTACTCCACCAGTCCTGGATGCCATGTTCCCTCACATGCCAATGAGCATATATACTTCCCCCCAAACTCAGGAGGAGTTGACCAGCACATAGCGCCTTCCTCTTCCACCATGTGGCACACTACCCAGAGGTACTGGATGCAATAGACTGCATACACATACATATCAAGTCACCACCCAGTGAGCATGGTAGGCACTACATAAACTGCAAGGGATACCACTCCATCAACTGCCAGGTCGTGTGCAATGCCCAGGGCATTATTACGGATGTGTATGCTGGCAGCCCTGGAAGCTACCATGACTCCCACATCTGGCATGCCTCACAGCTGTATCAGGTATTTGTCAGGGGGGACATCCCATATGGCCACCTTGTGGGGGATGCTGGCTCTGCACTGGAGCCGTGGATGATGACTCCCATCAGAAAATGCACACACACCCATGCAAGAACGCCATAATGAGGCACACGCACAAACCAGAATCATCATAGAGCATGTGTTTTGGATGCTGAAATCACGGTTCCATTGCTTGGACATATCTAGTGGAGCCTTGCAGTACTCTCCAGGCACGTGTGCCCACATGTTTATAGTATGTGCCATGCTACATAATATGATCCTGCGGAAACAGCTGCAGCAGGGACTAATGGTGAAGGCCCTCACAGTCCACCACAATTGCCAAGGCCATCACAGGCACAGAGGGATTCAGACCATGAACACCCTGCACCAGCCCCAGTAGGCAGATGGAGGCATGCCCAATATGCCCATGCCTTGGCAAAGAGGGAATGTATAGCACATACACTGACAGTGTAGGCCCCTACATACTGACACACTTCTCCACCTGCACACTCAGTAAAATGGATGGCACACACACACGTCCACCTGTAAATTGTAATGTATAGGTGGTCTACTGTGTGAATCCTACTTAGGCAGCCATCAACTATTGCACACACAATAGCTATTGGAACAAGGAAAGTCAACTCCTGAACAGTACATGAAGCTAACAGCATATGTTGATACTGTATGTATAGGTTCCTAGGTACATCGGTAGGTACATGCCCGATTGTCAGAGGCCATTCATCAGCCCGAAAGGCAAAAAAGTGTCTGCTGTATCGCCACCCCATGCGAGCAACTAACTGTCGCTGGTGGAGCAGAGCCAATTGCGGGATCCATGTGTGTAACCAATGTTCCCCACCCACTCTGCATGGATTCCCTGGTGTGTTAATGAGGGGCTTCATATAATGTAATCAAGGATGTAGTGCGAAAGCATGGAGAGTACCCATGACAGGTATCTGACAACCCAGCATTCTCCAGTTATGGTTGTGTCAAGGCGTAGCACATTATAGTGTGTGGCTCACTGTGACACAGATTCCCAGTGCTGGAGCGCATCCATTAAACATCACTTGGACATGCCATTAATAGGTCTCATCCATATGTAGACTGAGTTACACATTTGACTGCAGTATGGAGGAGCAGTCGTAGTACAGTCAACATACAAAACACCATAACATTTGTACAATTCGCAGATGCCCATGTGGTAAAGCCACTGACTGTGTTGTGCATGTTCCCGGTTCCACATCCTGCAAGGGCTGTTACGTAATCCCGATGGCACGAATAATGGATGTTGGATGTAGGTCATTAGAGCATGTTTAAGCACATGTTAACGGGTTTATGCGTCGGCAAGTGCCGTTAAGCATTGTTTAAACATGACTACACGGATATGCGCAAAACAGGTCTAAGCTTTGCTGAATATCGCACAGATCACTGTCAAAGATGTCCAGAACAGGTGAAACCAGCATTATTCACCCCTGTACTAATAGTGCCTGCTCTGAAAAGTAAAATGACCACTGCCAGGAGTAGAACACGCAACCATGTACACAATCACCTATCACTAAGCTACCCGGGGTGTACCAACGGCAGGTGTGTATTGTGACAGGTTAAAACACAAAAGTGCGGAGTTCAGGAAACAGTATACTCCGCCATGTACCCAACGAAAGATGTGTTTTATATATATATATATATATATATATGTGTGTGTGTGTGTGTGTATGTATATGTATATATATATATATATATATATATATATATTTATTTATATATATTTATATATATATATATATATATATATATATATATATATATATATATGTATAGAAAAAATAGAGCTAGAAAGGGTGATAGATATATGTCGATAGGATTTACATTTATCTGCAAATATATTGATAGGTTAACGACATGTACACATCCATGGAGGTACAAATAAATAGGATACTGCCAACTACCGAATGCTTTACATACAGACACGCGTATTCACGAGGCTTAAAGATCAAAAGACCACAGTACCGGAACACTAGAACCACGAGTAATATTATCACAATGTTAAGGGGACATTTAGTTATTGCTGCTGCTGCTGCGGTCCAGGTAGGTACTGTGTTTAAATGTGTTTCTGATTGCTGTAGTGCGTGTAAGTGTGAGTTGAGGTTGCGGTGTGTGTTTCCATGGGACTGTAATGTGTGTGTGTGTTTGCTTCGTGTGTCTGTTAGTGCTAACTCGGAGGTAGATTATTACGGTAGGTGTGGTCATAGCCAGCCTTAGGCATCACACGGGGCCAACACCTGCCCAACTTTGAGAGGGACAGTCTCTCCTTGGGCAGTTGTGTCCTGACAACAAATATTAAAAAGGGCAAATGTCTGAGATTGCAGGACATAATTGTCCCATATATTATGTAATAGTTGCATTAAATAGTTATTCCTGTATCTAAAATACGTAAATGTTACAAGAAACATAATAAGCAGCTAAAGTGCTACAAGAGTAAGGTTTTATTTAGGATAAAAGTACGTTCTATCCTGTGTACTGACTGTGGGTAATAATCGGCCTGTAAAACCCCAACCGTGTGTCCTGCAAATGTCCCACTATGGGCTGCATTTTGAAAGGTGGCAACCCAAGCCAAGAGGTTCACTCACCAACACAACTGCAATGAGTGCAAATATCTGTGACAGAAATGGGCACAGACAGCTTTCATGTAGTAACATTCCCTTACATATCGATGTATTTCGGAGGGATTGAAGTATCAACATCACCTGCCATGCTATATAGGGAACCAATTAACAATATTAAGTAGTGAATAAGCCTGCAATAACCATAGTATTAGTCTACTAAATGATAGGTCTTCAATAGGGAAGGAGCTCCACACACATATGGAATATGTATAAGTGCGAGTCCCCCACAAACCTGTATCTGCTATGTACACCCACCTACATCTCCACTACACACCCCAAACAATTCATTGCAATATAGACTGTAATAACATCACAAACATCCACCTCACTCAATGGCATCTGCAGAAGCGTTAACATACCTTGTGAGACGACTTTGTAATGGCGCTTATGTGAAATCGTTGCTGTTGTACAATGGAACAGGCATAGATGTTACAGGTTTTGTTTGCAATAGTCCCATATCAGACGGTTGAGATAACAGCTACACTCACATGTAGAACTACATACTCTAGCTGTCGCACACAATCCATGGGGGACATGAATTCAAAATATCTGTGTCTTTCCAAATAGCAGTTGCAATTCATCACAACAAAACACATCCAGGCCCTCTCCTTAGAGGGTAGGGCAAAAGGACAATGCCCAAGTGGAGTATTCAATTATACCCCACTGTTGCCGTGTAATTGGCTAATGGAGTAGCTGCACAGCTTGATGTGCATGTAATAATTTACTCCAAGAACAATTGGTGGTAGTGGATACCACATGTTAAGCAGGTATCTACGATAAAAGGATGAAGCTTGCCATACATCTCAAACCATATGTCTCATACTCCCATAGAACCAGTTAAACAGGAAAGGAGTAAGACAGATATTTTTAAGTGAAACTTGGACCGCTAAGAAGGTATGTAGAACACTCAGTATGTTAGTGTATGTAAGTGCCTGTTCTGTATTAATGAAAGCAGGTACACAATGCATACAGTTGAGGAAAAGGTATTGTAAGTAGTGATGTCTTGTTGAGCATAGCATGCTTGGCTTTGTAGAAATTGTGTGTACTGCTGTGGGCCCACAAGTGTAAACATCTCATACACTACAAGGGATGCTATATAAGGGCTTTAAACACAATTCCATCCAGCCTGGGTCCAGTGGTAGGGTTTGGTCCAACAATGCACGTGCTTATAACAGGGGATAAAGTATATGTTGGTTATACTGTAACAGTAGGCATATGTATGGGCATTATAACGAGAATGTACTCATGCCTAAGGTGGTCCTGCTGTGCAATTATGCTTTGCATTATGGGATAATGTTTAAAAAATGTGTAATGTACAGTATTGTAGGTAGATATGTCAGATATTTTACATAGCATTACTGTTATATTATGCAAACATAAGGTATGTCTATTGGCATGTACAATACACAATAACAGGATACATATGGCTTGTAGTCACGAGACAGTGTAACAGCATGATAGCTAATTGAAATGGAAGAGCTACTCAATTATCCATGCACAAATGACATGTAATAGCTTCACAGGTTCATAGTTAGATACTGTGCTGTCTGGCCAAGTCCATTTGTAAGCCCAACTATACAGTGTTTTCACTGGCGGCACCTCCCTAGGGTAATGTCCTGTGCCTGTGAACAGCAGAGCCATTTGTTACCTGCACCTGTGTACAGTACAGCCACTGCAGTGATTCCTGGTGTACGTGTCTGTCTCCCATCCACCCATCGAGGTATCTCATGAAGAGTGCTAGGGAGGATCCCTGCCCGATGTACATAGGAATCGTGTTCCAAAGCATGGTGAGTGTCCGGTTCAGGAATGTATCCTTCCAGCACGTCCCACTCATCATTGCATTTGGGTACATATCCCAGAGCATGTTGCTGTCAGTGGCTTTTGCTTATGTGGAGCATATCCATCAATATTGTTGTGGACATGGGCCTTGTATGTTCAGCAGAGGTCACCTCTGAGTATGCAGTATGCAAATGAGTACCATTGTGGTTCCTGTAGTTGTGCTGCATACGTCATCCTTCGGAGGTCAATAAACCTGTTGGTGTGTTAATGTTGTGGTATTTAAAGCTGTTGCTGTTCTGTAAGCTACACCCCAAAAGGGGTGTTGTACCCTTGAACTTGTTTCATAAGTCAGGAGTATAGAGGTACAATGGGTGCCTTTGTTCTAGCTACAAACCCATTACAGATTAGGGTGGCCACGTAGAAGGATATCCACGCCACATTAGCAATATGGTTATCAAAGGAGTGGGTGCTATCTACGTGTGTACTAAGATCCCTTATAATGTCTCATGTATGTAGGGGACTACCACCTGTGTAATAGTCAGTGGGTGATTGGTGTAATCCAAAGGGGATGTCTATGCACCTTGTGGCATGCAGCTTGAGGCCATGTTATTGACACCAGGTATCCGTCACAGTGACACCCTTATGGAGGGTGTCTGTATTAGCTGGTGAATCAGTCATGGCTCCTAGTTTGCAGTCGTCTGGAATCCTATTCAGGGAAAGTCCCTCTGTGCTAGCCTGTACCTCACGGAAGCATATACAATTGTAACTGATTTACAGTAGGAAATGCGGTATGCTACCCTCACTGTGTGGGTCCTGTCCATGGTTTCACTTTGCATAACATCTTTCGTGATCTAGGGTCGATGTGCAGGCAGATGTGTATGCTGACAATACCAGAATGGGGAACGGTGTTGAAAGCCAATGAGAGGACAAGGTAGGCTGTGTGGACCTCCTTACCATCCTCTACTACCTTGGTAACTGTCTTAAAGGAGTCCACCAGATGTAGGAGCCATGGTCTGGTCCTAGCAAATCCAACCTGGGTGGTATCAAAGGTTTGGAGGCCACCAATGTCTCTGTGAATGACTTCCATGATGATGTGCACCATAGCCTTGCAGAACAGTCCAGTCAGGTGTATAGGGCAATAGTCCCTCTGGTCCATTGTGGTGCAACCTTTGTGGAGTGTGATAACTGTTGCTGTGCGCCATTCAGGGGCCACAATGCCTAATACAAGGCTGTTAGTGAATTTGGTGGCCAAGTGGGGAGCCATGACATTCTGAGGTTTGTGTAAATCGCAGCCTGGGATGTTGGACGGTCACAGGGAGTCTGTGTTCCAAGCCTTAGAGAGAGCAGGTTTGAACTGCATAGTTGTGACCACAGGGACTCTGCATTGTTCCTGTATAGATTTGGGCCCTGTAGGGTGTGAGAGGGGGTGTAAAGTTAGCATTGAACAGATCTGCCAGGATGTCAGCTACCATCAGTCGGTTCCTGTATAGATTTGGGCCCTGTAGGGTGTGAGAGGGGGTGTAAAGTTAGCATTGAACCGATCTGCCAGGATGTTGCCAATATCAGTCGGTTCCTGTATAGATTTGGGCCCTGTAGGGTGTGAGAGGGGGTGTAAAGTTAGCATTGAACCGATCTGCCAGGATGTTGCCAATATCAGTCGGTTCTGTAATTTTCCTGCCTAACTGTTGTATGTCAGAGCAGATGTGGGTATTGCCATTGAGAGTAGTGCCATACCTCCATAATGCTTTGTGGTAGTCCTTGGAATGTGTCGCAGTAATGTTTACGTAGCTAAACT
>NW_025056165.1:0-7729 GCF_019279795.1 Protopterus annectens | reverse complement strand
GGTTAAAGGTGTAAAGTGTGCCAGCTCAAAGTCATCTTTCAGCCAGATGGCCCACCAACGTAACCCATCTCACGCAGCGGAGGAGGAAGAGGATTCAGCAAGCCTGGTGCGGCACTTAATACAATGCTGTTTTCAAGGCAATAGCACCAGCGGGCGGACTGCTCGTGGCAGGATCTTGTTCATTGGATGATGACATGAGCGTGCATAACGGACATATGAGCAGGTGCGCATATCACTGCAGTGATTTAATTAGACATGTCGGCGAAGCGTGCATCTGATATCCAAAGACAGCAGCTTGCCACAGGTGGTGGGGTAACCATTCAGCCTCACCAGGTGGAGGAGCTGCTCCTAGTGATGGTGGCTCCTGGACAACAGCAGCAACTCCCACTGGCATGTGTGTTTGTCATAGATCAGACCGCAGCATGTTCACCATGGCCGAGCGAGACATGCCTATCTGTAGACTACAGTTAACTGTATTGTTAGATTATATCTCACGTGAGATGTGTACGCTAGTGTTTTAGCGGTTGTGCTGCCTAGTGTTGTGCAATACTGATGTTGGAATATTATCTGTACGCCTTGACTTTTGACTGTTGTCCCTCTGTAGTTTAGCATACCTCACGGTAGCAATGCCACAGTTGTGACTACTGTGAACTCTCTCATATTCGTGGGTCCTGGTGTGACAGCGGGGCGGAGCTGATCCATGCTGGTGAGTGTGGTATCACTGCAATGTTGGTAATGAAATGTGCATGTCATAGGTGAGGTGTAGGCCATGTACCGTGTACATCTCATAATGCATGCTGTGCATGTTTGCTGTAGGCGTTACTGGCTCAGTAATGTCAGTAGCTGCCTCAATGATAGCCGAGAGGAGGAGACAGGCATCGAACACAGTTATTGTAACCACCGTACTGCATATTGGATAAGCATAGTTGCTGGCTGTACATATATTACATTTATCATCATGAGTACACAAAACATGCTACATATGGCGTTACCACACACCCGGCTATAGGTCACACTTCAGTATCCCACGTATCATCCACACCACGCAGTGTGTACCTCAGGGTAAGAAGCATCTATCATGGGGCGCAATCGCAACACTCTTCAACACATAGCACAGTCATGTTAGGCAATGCTCCTATTGGGCACCTCACACACCCATGTACAAAGTGGCTGTGTAATTATTGAATCTTCAGCCATGGCGCACAGTTCAGGTACAACATGCTAGAGCAGTGGTCTGTCACACATTAGTAGCCGTAGTGACCGCAAGGATGCATGATGATGATGGCACATGGTACTACATCAGTTACCCAGTGACCACGGTACTACACATAGCAGTCGATCTTTGCCTCAATGTTGTGTGTGTGCAAACATATGCACCTATACACAATATGTATAGCATGTTAGTGATGACTACATATGCCAATAATACACAATATGCGCAGCAGTCGCCATCTGTACAAAGTGTCACGCATATATGACCTGGAATGCTATTGGGTGTATAGGTCACATGACACACACTGGAGTATGTGTGGTGTTAATGTTCACGGTCGTGTAGCATGCCATTAATCATGGCGGCACTGAACATATCCTGCGGCATGGCCCTCCTCATAACCACTTATTGCAATGGCCATCGAACATTGGGGATTCCTTCCGTCTACATTACCACTCATCCCGTGTGTGTACATGGCATGCATGTGCTACCTGTGCCCACTATTATGCTGCTATGGACACAGACACTGTAATCGAGACATGAAATCATGTGTCACACAGATAACACATGCAGCCATGGTATGTATGCCTGTGGTGATGATGCTGGAGCATTGCGAGTCGATAATGCTTGCACAGGAATGTTGTGTCCATGCATTGTGTTCAGGGTGTAATAATCGCTGAACAACTACACCTCCATCAAAGCCATCTATACTGTCATTAAATAGGGCCATCTACACTTGCACTGCATGGTCTTGAGCAACACATATTCTGCATGCTGACGGTGTGGGGTGACTGTTTTACTTGTGATACTGTCACCCACCTTCACCCACTATTGGGTATGTGTTGGACTGCTGGTTTGTGTGTGTGTGTGTGTGTGTGTGTGTGTTTATGTGCTGTAGTGAGGAGTGTATTTGTGTGCATGTGTCGTAATGTTCATGTGTGCATCAATGATGCATGTGTGCTAATATCATGTACAGATTGTAAAGTGTGTTTCCTGTCTTCCTCTCTGGGTGCTGAGTTTGGGGTGGCTGAAGCAGCAGAGAACCTGAAGTCACTCTTACAAATAATGGAGATGATGAGACGTGTATTCTGGCACAGTAGGTTTGACAGGGTCTGTCATTGGTCCTGTCGACGGTACGGCCGTTCAACCCCATCTATGTGCACCTCGCTGCCAATACATCCCTCTCACCAATGGCTAGCCAGCGAGGACAGCATACGGGTGGCATTGACCTGGACGATTAATGGTACCCACATGGCACTTGCATCCCTCCCTTAGCCATAGCAGTTCCTGGAACAATTACCACATAGGCCCGGATGTCAGGGGTTCACCGAGAACACCGCTACAGGTCTTACAACCTCCAGTATGTTCCGGGCTGTAATGCAGGCACAGGCACATATAGAATGGTACACCAGACAGGGATTAAGGGTGCAGAGGGTCCATTACACTGGTATCAATGATAGCATCCGTGACCTTGCCGGTGCCATCCGGAATTACACCGAGGTCATTGATAGACATTGGGGTGAGACATTAGATGCCCTCCACAATGTGTCTTCCATGAGCCAGGACCATGCGGGATGGTTGAGACGTCGACACGGATCGCATGCCAGCAACATCAACAGCTGGCAGTCATCGAAGACAGCCCACAGATCACAGCCGCTCCTATAGTGGCAGTACCAGCCCCAGCAATGCTGGGGCTGGCCTGTCCATTGACCGTCCTAGTAGACCACGTGCACGTGGCTCTGGCCAGTCCTAGCAGGGACATGGGTCCAGTCGTCATACCTCTGCCTCTGATGATAGTACCCAGTCAGGGTTGGTACCCGATACTGTTCATGGCACCCCTGCCAGGCACAGGTACTGTGTCCATGGCCGGAGACCGTGATCTGTACAGCCTAGCAGGTACAGTATGTGGCTCTCCCACAACCTCCCGTATATGGCAGCCACATGGTGGAGCTGTGTACATGCAGACACGCACACATTAACCAAACAACTAGGGCTCACACATACACACACACACATTACATCAACATTGGCCCATGCTGTACTATTGTCCCACACACACACACACACACACACACACACCCACACACACACACACACACACACACACACAGACGTACACACACGCCGATTGGATGGGTCAGTGTCAGGGCTCACCAAACCAACAACACACCCTGTACATATGATGACACCTGTGCCACCTCCTGTCATCACCATGTAACATTGATGCGGGAACAGGGCTAACTTATGGTGCTGATGCACCAGGGTGACATTATAGCAGTGTAGCTTAATATTAGCAAGTTGTCAACAGGAAAGTGTGTGTAACTTGATATCCTTGTAGGTATATCAAGAGCAGGCATTATGCATCAAAGCTCTGATTATCAATGTTGCATTATTTACACCAGTGTTAGGTCTGAGTATGTATTGTCCACTTGTATGTGCCAGTTGGCTGAAGTGTAAGTGTTGCCAGCATGCAAGTTAGTGAGTGGACAGTCACGTGTGTGATGTGTGCAGTGACAGATTAGCAGGTGTACATCTGTGAACATGGTGGAGTGCGCACTGTCTGCATGTACGTGCATAGTGGACACATGGGCCGTGGTGGACATATACCTGTTGTACACATTGTTAACATCTCATAGTATCTTTTCTGATGGCCAGTATGCATTCTTCTACAGATATGTACTAACATGGAATTTTATATTATTATTATGACATGGGTTGACACTATGCTGTAGATTGATACTATTAATATCTGTCAATGATTTTGCAGTCTGGTAGTATACACAACCTCAACAGCATGACTATAACAAATCATTAGATGATGTCCTGACAAAATGACACACAGTTGCAGGGAACTCGGTAACAGTTGGATCCTTCGGTATGATACTATAACAGTAACCAGTGGTATTGACCACCACCATTTCTGGGACCACACCTGTTTGGCATATAGCCCTCTTAGGTATGCAAAACACACTAGGGATATCCATCCACATCTGGAAGTAAATGCATTGGCCTGCAATGCATTCCTAGATGGGATGCATATCCTACACAAAAGTATCCTTAATGAATACCTGTTGTCCGATACATGCTGTATAGCCAGTAAGCCCGATTAGCATAGTCATCGCATTTACTAAACATGCTATCCGACGGTACCACATGGTGGCCCTCAACATGTATGTTGGGTGCCAATGTACATACAATACGTGTTATGTCATCTGTCCTTGAGTATCCACATATCCATGGGTATTGTGGAGTCCCTCGGTGTATCATAAGACATTAGGGGCCTGAATGCATATCCACAAGGAGCTGTTGTACACCTATGTGACTGCCTTGTGTGCCAGTGGAATTTGTTGTGTATGAACATGTCTGACATATACCCCAGGCATATACCCTCCTCACACTGCCTCTATAATCGCTATCATGGGTGTGTGTGTGTGTACCTGAATGACCAGCTGAATCACTACGGTAAGCAGCGCTTGTCACACTTCACATACATGTAAAAATGTGAACTCCTGATCCACCGAAACAGGCACAATCTGTCAAAGGAAACAAATGTATTCATGTAGTATGCATGCAGGCTTCATAGGTTCATAGGTTCATAGGTTCATACTAGGCTATCTGCCCTGGGGCATTTATAAGCCTAGCCCGATTGTGTTTGGCTTACGCCATCCCTTGATTTAGTGCTCTGTGCCCTTTGCAAAGAGTTTAGTTTACTGTGCTCTGTCTAATAGTGACAGGGTAATCCCTGGGACAAACCTCGATCCCCATCCATCATCAAGATTCTTCTTGAAGGCGTCCGGTAGTGCTCTGCTAACATGAATTGAATTCTATTCAGGCCGAAGGGAACCTCTGGGTTATGAATCTGTCCCTCCAGCATGTTCTGTTATTTCTGTGCTGAAGTTCAAGTCCCTGAGTCGTGGCTCTAAGGGATTTAGATTTACTGAGGTGGAGCATGTCCATTAATTCTGGGTTGGACATGGCACATATGTCAGGCATAGATGCAGCCTCGAGAAGTAGAAGCGTTATGCAACTGAGTAGAGGCTGGAGTTTTTAACTTGAGCAGCATATGGCATCTGTTTTAGTCCCTTGATCCTCCTGGTGAGGTACTTTGGGGTCTTTCTCAATTGCTGGGGTGCTGGGTGAGTACATCCCAAAGGGGCATTGTATTCTATGATGGACCTGATGAGGGGATGAATAAAGGAGACACGATTACCTCTCTCCAGTCTAGATGTGAATCCTTTCATGATGAGGTGGGCTATGTCAGAAGGTCTTTCTAACCACTTTGGCAATGTGGTTGTCAAAGGAGAAATTGCTATCAACTTGGGTCCCCAGATCCTAATTAACTCTGTATAATGGGTTTACCACCTATGTGGCGTAATTTGTGGGCACATTGTTTTGCCAAAGGGTATGACTGTACACTCGGCATTTAGCTTTAGACCATGGCTCTGGCGCAGTTATCTGTCTCTGTGAGACCTTTTTTGAAGGATGTTTGTGTCGGCTGGAATTAAATTATGGTGCCCAGTTTGCAGTCATCTGCAGAGCTTGGTGAATATGAATCCTCCCACGATGGCCTGTACCTCAGAAAAGTAAATGCCGAACAAGAGAGGTCCCAGGACAGAACCTTGTGGGGCATGCACTAGTGATGACCGGTTTGAGTCGGCATGGTACTCCAGCAACTCTGACTCTAATGGGTTCTCATCTTTTGAGCCAGTTTGTGACCCCATCCCAATGACGCATAGGGAGGTTTATATTTGGAAGCTGGATAGCTTATCTATGATGCCCAGGTGGGGTATGTGTGTCAAATGCCAACTGCAAGGTCAGATAGGCTGTGTGGACCTGCCTTCCCTTCATCCTATGGCCTTGGTGACTGTTTGAAGAGAGTCAGCCGGGTTCAAAGGCAGGATCTGCCCTTGACAAAGCCCGAATTGGGTAGGATCTAGTGTCTGTAGGTCCCCAATGTCTTTTGTTTTACTGAGGCTCCATGATGATTCTCTCCATGGCCTTGCATACTAAGCTTAGTCGGGCTTATGGGGCGATAGTTTCCAGGGTCATAGAGGCACCACCTTTGTGGAGTGGGACCACACTGTTTACTGTCTGCAGCCATTCTTTGGGCACATATCCTGTAGTGAGGCTGAGGATTGTACAGCAGTTTTACTTGAGGATTAGTTCTTTTTGGAGTTCATGTAGGGGCGCAGCCAGGGCGCCATCTGGTCCCATGGAAGCAGTGTTTTTATGGAAGGCGGCCTTCACCTGAGCATCAGTGATGTTTGGGAGACTACTTCACTCTGCAAGGGATAGATACTTGCTCTTTTGGGGGGGTGGAGAAGTTGCACTGAATCATCAGCCAGGATATTGTAAGCTGATGTCTGTGGGTTCAGTGTATTTTTGTAGTTTAGAATCAACTCAGAACAAGTCTGGGAGTTGCATCCCAGGTTCCTAACATAACTGAAAAAAGCCTTATGATTGTCTTTAGTGTCCTGTGCAATTTTTTTCTCGAAGCTTCACACCTATGTACTGATTGAGGTCACATGTACACATATTTATTTGCCACGCAGATACCTGATGTGTGCACTGCACATACTGTTTTAATCATGATATGTCATACCATAGTAAAAGCAAAACCCACACTGCATTGACCAACTGTGTCACACACACAGCAATTGCAGGATTCAAACCCCTGCCTAACTATGTTATGATACTAGAGAGATAGGCATTAACACTGCACACTATATACTTTACTGGGTGGCTTTTCTTCTCCTGCTATATTTGTAGGATGCTGACATCATCAGACTTTCCCAAGAGGAATGTACCTCTTTTAATGCATTTTCCCAGTCTCCAAAAAGGGCACTCCTCTCAAAGGAAATCACACACATACACACACAGTCAGCATTTGCAGAATTCAACCCCCTACTAAGCTATGTTATGATACTAGAGAGATATGCATTAACACGGCACGCTATATGCTTTACTGGGTGGTTTCGCTTCTCCTGCTATATTTGTAGGATGCTGACATCATCAGACTTTCCAAAGAGGAATGTACCTCTTTTAATGTGTTTTCCCAGTCTCCAAAAAGGGCACTCCTTTGAACGGAAATCACAGCCAAACCTACACTGTCAGCATTTGTAGAACTCAAACCCCTACCTAACTATGTTATGATACTAGAGAGATACACATTAACACGGTGCGCTATATGCTTTCCTGGGTGGTTTTTCTTCTCCTGCTATATTTGTAGGATGCTGACATCATCAGACTTTCCAAAGAGGAATGTACCTCTTTTAATGTGTTTTCCCAGTCTCCAAAAAGGGCACTCCTCTCAAAAGAAATTGCACACATACACACACTGTCAGCGTTTACAAGATTCAAACCCCTACTTCACTATGTTATAGCACTAGAGAGATGCATTAACACAGCATGCTATATGTTTTACTGGGTGGTTTTGCTTCTCCTGCTATATTTGTAGGATGCTGACATCATCAGACTTTCCAAAGAGGAATGTACCTTTTTTAATGTGTTTTCCCAGTA
>NW_025056164.1:0-13707 GCF_019279795.1 Protopterus annectens | reverse complement strand
CTGCACAGTATATGATGTTTTACTGATGCTGGTTTTATTTTGGGGTCACAAATTGTAACTAAACAATTGAATTCAATCAGCAGTCTATTTATTAAAATGTAATTGTCACATATGGAATAACTAAAATTTAGGTTGATGCTGACATTAATCAGTATTTAGTGACATAAGTTTTATGATTGTAGTTCATTAATCATATTCTGTTGCAAACAGTAGTCAGCATTTACTATCATAAAAGGCTTTTATTTCATGTACTTCACTTGTAAATATTGATCACTTTGATAAAATAGTAATTAGTTCTCTTAGTTTTTCATATAGTTTGCTTTTATACATAAATATGTATTAGCAACTTTATTCTCTTCTTATTTTATTAACTACACAGTGTGATTGTAATAGTAAGATTTTCGGAACTATGTCCTTTATTAATGCTTACTTCTTATTTACATATTACATTTAAGTTGTATGATAGTAGTATAAGGCATTAGCAAAAAGGATAGATTAGAATAGAAAGTATTATTAATTTAGAACAAAGAAGGTAGTTTGAATGAGATTTCTCATCAAACTAGGAACAATCGATTACATGTTGGGTTTAACATTTATGGTTAGTTTTACTTTAGATAAGTTACATTTGGGTTTTCAGTCCATATTGAATTGCATAAATGGAGTACTTATAATTATAAAGAAAATGTGTCATCTTTTTAGAAATAGATGTTTAGATATTATAAGGATATTACAAAAAAGATTTCTTACATTTAAAAGCTATTAATGAGTTTTTAATTACAAATTCATTGATATATACTCATTATTCATACAGATTTGGTACACAAACTAAAATAGACAGTGTTTGTTTCTAATGAATTGGTTACTAAAATTGATAACAGTTAGAATAACATCATGCCCTCTGTCTGACCATAATACTATAACATTTATTATAAATCTTAAAACAAATAGATTAATTCCACATAATATAATTCCATCATATATAATAAAATTGAAAGAGTTTAAAGAATGTTTTTTTTAAGATATGCGACAATTCTGATTTTTTAATAAAAATAAAGAAGTCTCTGCTATCATTTTATGGGACACTTTAAAAGCTTATATATATGGTAAAATATATAGTTGGTATATAAATAAAATAAGGTAATGGGAAAAACATTTAGAATTACAGACTAAAATTGATGAACTTAAGATACTTATATAAGATGAGAATAAAGATTTGGGTTCTAAGCTTACTGAGTTAAATCTAAAATATGCAAAAATTTAAAATCATAAAGTGTCAATTAATCTAGAGAAATGTAAATTACAAACATATTCTTGAATCCAATAAAACTATATAAATTAACTATCAGATCCAAGAAAATTACTAAAGGTAATCATATTAATATTAATAATATTTTAAATGAGAAAAAAGAAAAAAATGCATACTTAAAAGATATATTAGAATGTTTTAGAACTTATTTTGTAAAGTTAAATATATTGGTCAATACAGGAGAACAAGAAAATAATCTTAAACAATTTCATAGTAAAAATATCCATAAAAGGCTAAATTTAGAGCAAGTAAAAAATAGAAAAGCCTATAACGTTCACATAGATTAAAGAACAGATTAAAAAAAATGCAAAAAAAAAAAAAAAAAATACAATAAAGCACTAAGCACTAGAATTCCAGCATATATAACAAAATTGAAAGAATTTAAAGAATTTGAAGATTTATTCCTGAAATTTATAAATTGTTCCCAACTAAACCATTAACTATTTTATTAAAGATTTATACAAAAGTGAAAATTAATGCCAGTAATCCCCCTCTTGGAAATGCACATATCCTAAAACAAGATAAAGATCCATTGGGTCTATATTATCTTATCAAAGAGGCATTACAGTGACTGCCTCTTCATCAACCCATAAGGAATGAACTGCCAGTTCCATGAATGGCCGATTCAAAATCGCTTGGCCATCAGCGTGAATTTGCCCTTTTTCCCACTGTAGTGGGAAATTGGTATATTTAGTTCCCCCCACTTTTATGTGTTTGTAGTGATGTTTTATTTCTGACCAGATCAGTGATTTTTTTTTTCCCTAGGGAAAAAAATCACTGAATCAGCCATTTGTGGAACTGGCGGTTCATTCTTTATGGGTTGATGAAGAGGCATTCGCTGTAATACCTCTTTGTTAAGATAATATATAGACCCTATCCATTTGTGCTCTTCATATAGACCTATATCTCATTTACATATACACTATAACATTTATATGTCAATTCTAGCAAATAGAATAAAACAAACCGTACCTATTTTGGTAGATGAAAATCAAACTGGATTCATTTTGCATAGACAACTCAATATAATATTAAAATAATCATTTTATTAATAGATTATACAAATAAAAAAGATAGAATTATGAATTATAAGTTTAGAACTAAACAAAACATTTGACTCAGTAAATTTGATATATTTAGCACAGACACTTTAAGGATATAATTTTTCAAGCAACTTCATGAATTTAATTTGAAGCTTATATAAAAATTCTTATGCTTATGTTAAAATAGGTTCATGTCTTTCAAAATCATTTAAAACAAATAAGGGCACAAAACAGAGATGCTCCCTTTCACCTTTACTTTTTGCCTTGATTATAGAACCATTAGCTAATTTTATTAGAATGAATCTAAAAATTCCAGGTTTTGAATTAATGAATTTATATTATTTTAAAATGCAACTTTTTGTAGATGACGTCTTATTAATGATAGGAAATATAGAATCATCATTCAAAACATGCATGACTTTGAAAAAGTATCAGACCTAACATGTAATAATAATAAAACAAAAGCATTATTACTTAACAAAAAAACAAATGATAAATTAAAGAATGTTGATTCTGATTGGAATAATGATCAGATAAAATACTTAGGTATCATTCTAGCAACCAATTATGAAGATGTAGGGGAAGCCTACATGGACTTATTTTCCATGTAGGCATAGTGGCACCGTGCTTACATGAAAGTAAGCATATGTGCGATCCAGTAAACAGAGCTGAGGGGTGTGCATGAGTGTGCGAACATGGCAGTGTCTGTGGCATGCAAATCACCTCATAAGCAGGTGAGATGCTTGCAAATGAGGATGGTAAAGAAATCAAGCAAGCTGATAGGCAGTCCTGCAGTCCCCGTGTTGGTGTCCATAATGTATTCAGAAAAATAATGTGTACAGGATGTAAAAATGACACCAAGGGCTGTAAAAGAGTACTTAGAGTGTCAGAAATAGCATAGTAGACACAGATATGTGCAGAACTATCCACTGTGTGTCCAAAACTGTATGGAAATAATGTAAAATTATTTTATTTTATTTAATATCCTGGGTATGTTTGTGCAACATGCTGCAGTGTGCAAACATGCCTTTATGACAAAAAATATAAAAAGAGTGTAAAAAACAGAATTTGTGAGTATGTAACAGTGGTGCATTGTAGGACCCTGTGTGGAGTATGTACAATGTTACTCAGCTGTGGTTGCTAATGAGGCAGGGTCTGGAACTATATAGCTTCCAGTCTCTGTGCACAAATCTGTATGCAAATGAGCTGGGGGCTATTGAATAGCACAAATGGGTATCTGTCTGCAGATCACATCTGTGTAGGCAAAGAACTGTGTTGGTGTCCACAAAAAAAGTAACTGGCATCAGAGGGGAGTACATCCAAGTGCCTGTAAGCTCTTTGGAGCTCAGTGGTGCCTGTTTGCGTAGCATGCCACTGAGCTGAGCGGGGGTGTGTGTACACTGATTGCTAAGATGTATTTACCTTTGAGATGCATGTTTCATCATATTTGTGCTGTGTGCCACCATGCTGAGTGTGACCTTCCATGGGGGTGTGTCTATGGACTACTAAGCTCTGTTTATATTTGTGGCATGGGTTTGCGTGGCATGCCGCAGTGCTCAGCAAGGAAGGCTGTCAAAAAAACAATTGTCTGTGAAAGCCAATGATATATTAATTACTAATGAGCCCTGTTTCACTTAAACTAGGGCAATTAAAACCCCTTAATAATGTACCTGGCAGGTGGAATGCAACATAGGTAGCCAATCACACAGGCTACATCTATAGCAGAGAAATATAAAGTATGCATAAACCCTACAATCTGATTTTTCGCCCATACTATGCACCATTGGAGTACAGCCTTGGTAATTTTAACTGAGAGAATGCTAGGGGCTGCTGCAGGTCTGCTACATATGTATGTGCTAGATGCTGAGGTCAGTGCAGCTGCTGCTGATGCTGACCATATAGGCCTAGACTGAGAAGGAGAAAAGTGTTCAGGCCCAGGATAATCTACTACTGCTATATGAGCTGGAGATTGTACAGCACTACATGGTGGACAGGACATACTACAAGAACTCATTGAGCTCTGCCGACCTCAACTCAGACCCAGAACCAACAGAGAGTAAGCTATCCAAGTGGAAACAAAGGTGTATATAGCTCTTAGGATACTAGCTACAGGCACTTTCCAAAGACCAAATGGGGACATGATGGGAATCTCACAGGCATCTTCTTCCAGGGTACTCCACCAGTTCCTGGATGCCATGCTACCACATGCCAGTGAGCACGTTAATTTTCCCCACACTCCTGAGGAGAGGGCCAGCAATATGTGACTCTTCTACTGTGTAGCACACTACCCTGAGGTACTGGATGCCATAGATTGCATTCATGTACACATCAAGGCACCACCTGGTGAGGAGGGTAAAATCTACATCAACTGCAAGGGGTACTGCTCCATCAACTGCCAGGTTGTGTGCAATGCCCAGGACATTATCCTGAATATGTGTGCTGGTAGTCTTGGCAGTTATCACGACTCCCATATCTGGCATGCATCACAGCTTTACCAGATGTTTGCTAGGGGGGACATTCCACATGGCCATTTACTGGGGATGCTGGCTATGCAGTAGAACCATGGATGATGACACCCATCTGAAATGCACACACACCCATCAATGAATGCCATAATGAGGCACACACACAAACTATGAACAGCATGTGTTTGGGCTGTTGAAGTCATGGTTCCAGTGCCTTGATATAGCTGGTGGAGCCCTGCAGTACTCTCCAGCCACATGTGCACAGATGTTCACAGTATGTGCCATGCTACACAATATGATCCTGTGGAAACAGCTGCAGCAGGATCAGCAAAGGGAAGGGATACACAGCTCCCCACCAGTGCCTAGGTCACTACATGGGGACTAGGAGGAAGAACCCCCGAGACTGTCCTTGTAGGCAGACATAGTCTTGCACAATATGCCCTGGCCTTGGCAAGAGACAATGCTTATTACATGCACTGACAACCTAGGGCCCTTGGGCTGACACCTTACTCTGACTCGCATGCATATCAGTAAAAATGATGGCAGCCAGCCCACACAACCTGTACCTCACCATGTATTGGCTGTGGACTGCATGAATCAGACAGAGTTAGCCCCAAACTGTAAGTCTGTCAATTGCTGCATATGCAAGGTAAGTCACTCTCCTATACACCACTTGTAAGGGGTACTACAATATGGTAGCATATATATGTACCTGCCACATGTATGCAAGGGAATACAGTGGGCTATATATAGTGTGCTACTGGGCTACTTGCAGAGATCTATGGTGGGCTATTGGGCTACTTGTACATATCTAACAGCCACTTGGGACAGCAGGTACTTTGTTCACTAGTATGTGCCCCATAGTATTCACTAGGGCACATGGCTGGAAAATCCACACCATTCTAAAGGTATTACTGCTCAATGCTAGAAGTCTAAAGAAAAAATTCCACTCCCTAGAAGCTCTTGTTACCCTAGAAAATGCTGATATCTGAGCGGTCACTGAGACATGGTTTAAAGCCGTGGAGAGCACACCAACAGTGGAAGGTTATAATGCCTTCCACACATTTAGGCCAGCTACTTCACAGGCAGGGACTAAAGGTGGAGGTGTCTCTATTTACATCAGAAATAAATATACTTCAAGGCTGGTCAAACAGGATAATGCACTTGAGTTGCTCCATGTTCAAACCACCATAGGTAAAATCCACTACCACTTCCTTGCAAGCTATAGGTCCCCTTCTATGACCCAGGAACCCCCCATACCATGTATTTAAACTTATTAGAAACACTAACCATCCAACCTAATACCATATTCATGGGTGACTTTAATTACCCCACTATTAACTGGGAATCCTACACAACACCAAATGCACAGGCACAGAGATTCCTGGATTTTGTAAACACAAACTCCCTTGACCAGATAGTCAATACTTCCCAGCCAGGGGGTGCAACCATACTGGATCTGGTCCTCACTAATATGGGAGACTGCTGCACACCACCTACTGTAATGCCTTCCCTGGTAAGGTCAGACTGCAAAAATTGCCTCTTTTGAAATAAAAATAAAACCTGGACCCCCAGCTAAACCTGGAATATTCAAGAACTATTCTAAGGCTAACCTCCTGCTATTAAGTGAGATCCTAGCAAAATTTCAAGACCCCATAACCCCTGTGAACACTTCTGTCTATGCAGACCTGTTCACAGAGACCCAGTACAAGCATGTTAATAGATGCATACAGGCAGCTGTACCCACCAGGAAGAAGTGCAGAACTAACTCAAAAAACAAGTCCCCCTGCTGGAATCACAAAATCATCCGATTATATAACAGGAGAAAGAAAATCATGGCAAAAATAAGGAGGTGCAGCACCCAGCAGGATAAAAGCCCTCTCATCAAACTAAACAACTCAGAGAACAAATAAAGTCTACCAAAGCCAAATTTGAGGTAAGTTTGGCCTCCCAGACCTACAGACCCATAAGTGTCACTAGTCTTATATGTAAAGCCATGGAAAGAATTATGATGGAGATAATCAATAGAGATATAGTAAAACTCCAGGCACTGGACCCAACCCAGTTTGGTTTCATCAAGGGAAGATCATGTCTACTCAACCTGGTGGACTTCTTTGAGAAGGTCACCAAAGCAATGGATGAGGGCAGAATCATTCAAACTGCCTACCTTGACCTGGCCAAGGCATTTGACACAATACCCCACTTGGGCATTGTTGACAAACTCAGGAGGTTAGGTGCAAACCTGTATGTCATCCTGTGGATAACCAACTGGCTCAAAGACAGGACTCAAGAAGTTAGAATTGGGGAGTCCACCTCTACAAAGAGTCTAGTCACAATTGGAGTCCCTCAGGGATCAGTCATTGGACAGCTCCTTTTTGGCATTTACTTCTCAGAAGTCTAGGCCAATGTTAGTGGTCTCTGGCTGACTAAATTTGCAGATGATTGCAAATTAGGAGCTGTCATTGAATCTTACACTGGCACAAATGTTCTCCAGGAGGAGCTGACACAGACAAAAAACTTTTTCAGAGCCACGGACCAAAATTAAATGCCAATAAATGTATAATAGTATCCTTTGGGAAGTTATCCATCCCTGGTAGCTATCATATTGATAACACACCCCTTAGAGTTGACCCAGTAGTTAGGGACTTAGGGGCACACATAGATAGTAATCTTGCCTTTGATCATCACGTGTCTACAGTGGTGAGGAAATCATTCTATTTATAAACAAAGGTATGGCATCTAAGTCCAAGGAAGTCATTGTTCCACTGTATTCGGCATTCATCAGACTTGTCATTGAGTACAATGCCCCCTTTGGTATGTACCTAACCAGGCATATCTACATATTGGAATGTGCACAGAGGTTCCTCACTAAAAGAATACAAGGTGTAAGTAATATGTCCTATGCAGACCGCCTCAATTCCCTATCCTTGTATTCTGTCTTCTACAGGATTTTGAGGGGAGATCTATGCCTGACATACAGGGCATTGTCAGACCCCACTCTGATGAACCTCCTGCATATTCACAAAACAGATAGCACCAGAATTATCCATTCTAAAGACTTAAACCTTGCTTGTGATATAAATAGGATTTGCTGGAGAGATAGGTATGTATCCCAGAGACCACCCCGTCTGTGGAACAGGCTCCCCATCCGTGTGAAGCAGAGTTCCTCCCTAGCCCAATTCAAGTGCAACTTGGACAATTGGATGGGAAACTGGAAATTCATCCCTGGTTTGGCACCTATGTTGCTAATGGACACAGTAACCTATAAATGGTTCATCTCCCAGATCCATGCTTACACTTATCAAGGGTATCGGAACTTGTCAGAGATTTGGGATGCATGGCTAGGCTTAAAAAGGCCCTTGTGGTCATTAGCCTAGTAAACACCTATGAACCTATTATTCAAGGGAAATGCCAAACAGTGGGGTCACAGGACAGTCTGTGGCAGGAGAGCATGGGCTGGTCATCCCCCATCCCAAACACATCAGTGTTCCCATACAACTACTGAAACAGTAAGTCTATAATGATATACCAGCAGACCAGACAATTCCTGTTGTTGATAGTGTGAGCAATGAAGCTTGTCTGTCTGGTGGCTGGTGTGGCTCACTGGGCCAGGGACAGTAGCATGGGCAATGGTGTTGATGGTTTGAATCTGGCAGCATCCAACATCTTTTGCATGTGAGGTACTCATATGGTGGTATTCTCACAGACTGTCATAACCCCTCAATCTGTTACTGCAGCAAAGCCTGATAAAGCCAGAGTGAATGGGGGGGACAAAGGGCCATACCTACAGACAGGCATTATACACACTCTGAGTAACCTAGCAGGTGGCTAGTATAACAACAGGCTGCAACAGGTCAGATTAGCTGCAGGATGTAAAGGCCATCACTGAAATGTGACTGTGGTTACAACAATTCAGTGACTGAAATTTACAGTATAGTACCGGAAAACCACAAATGTATGAGGAACAGAGCAGACATATTGGGTGATATGCTGGACATTCTGCAAAAACATGTACAGGGAGAGGTATGCAGACTGTCACCCTGTGTGTGGTGTTACATCATGTACCCCAGTCACATCATATGTCTCAACCTCTTAGAGAAGGAAATCTGGCCAAAGCCATGAATAAAAGTGGGACCAAGGCCCACAAATAGGGGCAGGTTTTAAATATTTGCTCTTACAAATGTAGAATGTTCACCATTGTCTGTCTACAGGGTGACATTCCACAAGCACAGAATTTTGGGGTGAGTGGAGTATGTCATTTTGTGGCCTTGGCCTGTTACCATAAGACAACTGCTGTGATGTGTAGTGCAGATAACCCCAGCATTCTGCATGTAAGTGGGGACATTCGTACATACCCTCACACATATATACACACACACACACATATATATATATATATATATATATATATATATATAAATATATATATAAAATATAACTATAATATATATGTATATATATCTTGTTATCATATATATATATATATATATATATATATAGTTCCCCTTCACAATCCCGAATTACTGAATGCTTGAAATTCAGTAACTCGAGACTGTAAAGTCAAAAATGCAGAAGCATGAATCTGCAAAGCGCAAATTCAAATATCTCGAATTTACGCTTATGCATGTCAGCTACGGGATGGGAAGTGTGTGAGTTTGGATGTTTTACGGAAGTAAAGGTAAGTGAGTGTATGTGTGTGTTTTGTAAGTTGTGCGTGTGGGTTAGGGTAGGGAGGTGGGAGTATGAGTGTGAGTGTTGGATGTGTCTATGTATGTGTGATGTGTTTGTGTGTGTGGGAGGCAATTTAAAATGTCTGTGTGGTGGGTTTTTTTTGTGTATTAGTGTGATCTCGGAGTTAGAATATATAAGTAGGGGGGGTGGGGGTGCAGGGGGGCTTGCCCCCCTGCGTACATGTAGTGTAGGGCTTGTAGTTTATGTTATGTGGGTTGTATGGTGTGCGTGTTGTGTGGCGTATGTGTTCTGTATGTTCAGGGTTTTTTGTTTTCGTGCTTGTGGGTTTCGGGATTTTTGTTGGTTCGACTTTATAATTTCACGTTACTGAATTTTGAGCATTCAGTAATTCGATATTATGAAGGAGAACCATATATATATATATATATATATATATATATATATATATATATATGTGTGTGTGTGTGTGTGTGTGTGCCACATACTGATAGTTAGGGTAATCATGTGTGAGGCAGATAGGGAGAGACAGATACATGTACGTAGCTGTCTGTATGCACAGACATATTTCCACACAGCAGTTCTTTGCGCAGATGAGGCAGCAGACATGGGTTCAAGTTATCTATGTGTAAGAGCATGGCCAGTGTGACTGTCAGTAATTACAAGGTGACTCCAAGCCAGATCTACTTGTACTCCAGTCCGGGATTTTGTGTGCTGCAGCCAGTTGGTTGCTGGACCTGTTTCCACAGTCCAGCACCTCCTTGATATTTTGTCCAAGGCATTCCCCGGCTGTTTGCTGAATGCAGTATGTGACCCATGCCTATCAACTGTACAGATTACAATAGAATGTGTAGAGTATTGCATCATATTTTTGGTACGTTTTACACATGGCACATTAGGGACAAAACATTATAGACTGACATTAGGAAATGATGACAGACATTTTAGTTACTGACTCCATACACATCAGGAGAGTCATGCTAATGCAAGACCTGTTATTCTATCAACTTTCCAAATTTGTCGGGCCAATAGTTAATCATTCTTCTTATATTTGGGCTTTGATTCCACTGTTGTTCATGGCTTTGTCCAGTTTCCCTGTTCTAAGAGGTTGAGAGGTATGGGGTACATGATGTAACACCACACACATGGTGACAGTCTTCATACCTCTCACTGTACATGATTTTGCAGAATGTCCAGCATTCAGCCCCATATGTCTGCTCTGTTCCTCATACAGTTGTGTTTTTCTGGTAATATACAATAACATGCAGTCCAGTGAATTGTTGTAAGTACTGACACAGTTAAGTGATGGCCTTTACACACTGCGGTTAATCTGAGCTGTTGCAACCTGCTGTTATACTAGCCACCTTGTAGGTTACTGAGAGCATGTATAATGTCTGTAGGTTTGGACCTCTGTCCCCCCATTTTCTCTGGCTCTGTCCAACTTCCTTGCAGTAACTGATTACAGTGTTATGACAGTCTGGGGGACTCCTACCATATAAGTAACTCACATGCAAAAGTTGTAGGTGCGGCCAGCTTTGAACCATCAACACCATCAACCATGCTAATGTCCTTAGCCCAGTGAGCTACACCAGTCTCTAGAGAGTGAGATTTAATTCTTCACACTATCAACAGCATACAGACATATGCTGTGACCCCTGCGTTTTGTGGAAAAATACATGTGACCAGGTTCTTTGTGACAGTCCTAGAATTGTGTGGTCTGCTGATATATTCTTTCAAACATACTGTTACTGCAGTTGTATGAGAACACTGATGTGTTGGGGGTAGGGGACTCTGACATTGATGGTCATGCATCTGTCCTATGACCCCACTATTTGGCATTTCCCTTGCATAATGTAGTGGAGTTTCCAGCCATGTGGCCTAATATATATAATGGGGCAACCAGTACTGGACAGAGTATCTGTGGCCCCACGTAGCTGTTAGTTCTCTGCAAGTAGCCCAGTAGCCCACTCTAGTTCCTTGCATACATACAGCAGGTCCATACATATGTTACCATAGTCTAGTACCTCATACATTTGTTGTATGGGACAGTGACTTACCTTGCGAATGCAGTGGTTGAGAGACCTGTGTTTCAGGGCTGATTCAGTCTGATGCATGCAATACATAACCAATACATGGTTAGGTACAGGTTGTGTGGTCTGGCTGGCATCCTTTTTACTATATATGCAAGTTGGAGTAAGGTGTCAGTCCCTAGGACCCTAGGTTGTCAGTGCATGTGCTATGAGTTGTATCTTGGCCAAGGGCAGGGCATACTGGGCATGCCTACGACTGTCTATAGGGACAGCCTCAGGGAGTTCCTCCTCTGAGTCCCCCTGTAGGTGTGGCAGTGGGAACCTAGGCACTAGTGAAAGGCTGTGTATCCCTTCCCTCTGACAATCCTGCCATAGCTGTATCCGCAGGATCTTATTGTGTAGCATGGGACATACTGTGAACATCTGTGCACATGTGCCTGGAGAGTACTGCAGGGGTCCAGCAGATGTATCTAGGCACCGGAACCGTGACTTGAGCAGCCCGAACACATGCTCTATGATGTTCCTAGTTTGTGCATGTGCCTCATTATGGCGTTCTTCGGTGGGTGTGTGTGCATTTCAGATGGGTACCATCATCCACGGTTTCAGTGCATAGCCAGCATCCCCCAGTAGATGGCTGTACTGGATGTCACCCTGGCAAACATCTGGTACAGCTGTGATCCGTTATGGTCACACAACAAAATGCTGCAGTTCAAAAACTGAAATAACACACCAACTGTTGAGAAAAAAAATCTTTATAAAATAGCAAAGATTTTGGGCTAACACCCTTCTTCAATACTAATACAATCATGGATAAAACAATTCACTTTAAATAGGAGCAAAAAAATCACATGACCGCAGCCAAAGTCATGTGACCCACTTAAAGTCTTAAAAACTTTGAGTATAAAAATACAAACAAGACAAATAATAATATTAATATAAACAAAACGAAATTTCAATATATTTACTTAACTATACAGTTTAGTACGTTGTAACTTAACTAAAATAGGTTTCAAAGTGACAGCGGTGTTCAAACCAGGTGGACGATCGGCCGTAAGCCTTAAAATCCAATCATATTCTTTAATTTCCAACAAATTATTAATATCTCCACCTCTAAGGGATGGGATGACCATATCTATCACCCTAAATTAAAATCTGTGGTCAGCACCATGAGCTTTAATGTGTTTATATAAGGCGTTCTTGTTATTATTCCTTCTAACTTCAGATTTATGTTCAATGATACGCTCTTTTAATTTTCGTGTTGTTTTCCCCACATAAAACGAGGAGCATAAATTACAAGTTGCCAAATAAACAACATTAATCCTGCCACAATTAGCTGTTAACTTAAACGTGTAAGTGCTTCTAATAGTTGGATGAATAAAAGAATCATTAGGATTCCCTACAATATCTATACAACATGTACAATTCATACACCTGAATGTGCCATGGCGAGATGAACTATGTAAATTAGAGCCATAGTTAAAATCCTTATAACATAATTTGCTTTTCAAAGTTCTCATGTTTCTATAAGAGAAATAAGGTTTACTATCCAAAACATTTCTTATCTCTGGTGATGCCATCAAAACAATCCAGTTTTTTTCAATAATACGTTTAACTAAATGAGTTTTAGTATTATGTGTAGTAACATATCTAATCTTATCCAACTTAGGTTTACTATTAGTTAAATCAGTAACAGATTCATTATAAGTCATAAAAATTGGTCTAAGTGTGGTCTTCCTATTCTCTATTGTACTAGCTTTTAAATCTAACAATAAGTTAGAATCATAACCACTACTTAAAAATTCACTTAACATTTCATCAAGCTGTATGTGAAAAAGTGAATCAGCAGTATTGAATCTACTGGCTCTAGCAAACTGGGCATTAACTATCCCTCTAAAGACATGTTGGGCATGCATGCTGTTATTATGTATATATCTGCCAGCATGCATATCTTTTTTATAAATGCTAGTATGTAATAATCCATTTTCTAGAACAACTCTCAAATCCAAAAGCGTCACATTATTATCTGAAAAAGTCATTTTAAACTTTAAAAAGGTGGTAGTCGTGTTCAAGTAGTCAATGTAACTCGCCAAATCAAGAGGAGAACCCTTCCAAATCAAAAAACAATCGTCAACAAATCGCTGATAGAAGCATACTTTGCTATTCAAAATGACACA
>NW_025056163.1:0-7400 GCF_019279795.1 Protopterus annectens | reverse complement strand
CACCGACACACAAGTTACGGGCCCCAAACAACGGAAAACACACAACACGAACAACTCAAAAAAACGGAACACCACCACACCGACACAAAGAACGGCAACTACACATTGCACACAACAACATATCCACTAACCTTAACCTAAACCCTAACCCTAACGTCCGACACTACGACACTTACCCAACCCGCCCTAACCCTAACTCACTTAACACACCCTAAACCTCAACACCGTCACTATCGCACACTTACCCTACCTGCACCCTAACCCTAACTCACTTAACCCACCCCTAAACCTCAACACCGTCACTATCGCACACTTACCCTACCTGCACCCTAACCCTAACTCACTTAACCCACCCTAAAACATTCAGCCCGTCACTATCGCACACTCACTCCACCCACATTCTAACCCTGACACACTTAACCCTTCCCTACACTGCTCTACGTCACTTCCACACACTCACCTCACTGAAACCCTTAGTCCGACACTACCGCTCACTCACCTTTCCCACACCCTAACCTAAAATCCCTCACTATACATTACCTTACCTGTCCGCTCCCAATCCTAAATCTTTCACTTTCGCACCCACTTACCATATCGTGCTCACACGCTGCCATTGTCGGTCTACTCAGCTGTCGGGATGTCCCAGCGTTTTCATTGTGCTCTACACCTGTTCAGTTGTTCCGTCTCAGTCTTCGAGATTATGCGGTAGCGTGGCGCCGGTCATTCGAAGTAGACCCATATATATATATATATATATATATATATATATATATAGATATATATATATATGTGTATGTATATATATATATATATATATATGTGTATATATATATATATATATATATATATATATATATATATATATAAAAAAAAAATATATATATATATATATATATATATATATATATATATATATATATATACACATATATGTATTCTACATGTATTTGTTTCATATTTATATTGATATATCTGAAGTATATACTTTTCATATTTATATCACCATACACATCTATATGTGTATACATATATACTAAAACATGACCAATTCACAGTGTGTGTTTTTTCCTACTACTCTATACCTGTACTGAATGATATATTTGAAAAAGCATCAGAAGTTACTGCAGCTCAGATGGTATAGTGGTACATTGTTCAGACTATGGTGTGCAGGGTCCTGGGTCTGAGACTTGGGGGCTGATTATTCTGTTGCTAAGGCAGAACATGGCTGATAAGGACAAGGGTGATTAAGGCAGATTTAAGCAGTTGTAAAAAGCGGGTTTTGTGGTTTTGTACAAGGTAAGAGTGATGCTAGCCACACAGTTAAACTTACAGGTGCTTAATCTGTAGGCATCACTGGGATTGTGCAAGCTCACTCCGCGCCACTTACAGCTGCTTACTGCCACTTACTCCCTACTTGCCCCATGCTAATTTTTTTTAAAAAGAAAGAAGGGGTGATAGGAAAGATGTTGAATAAAGAGGGCATGAGAGGAAAAAACAAGATAAAAAGATAACTAGGGATGTGCAGGGGCGAGAATAGGGAAGGTCCATAACTGTCCATTTTGAAAAGCATGGCTGCACATGGGACTGGACAGAGTTGGGACAGACTGTGAGCTTGCAACACTAATGTGTTGTCAAATGAATTAACAGATTACATGTGTCCAGTGGACATGTAGATATACAGCTATGTATGGGGCATAATTTGCAGGAGGAGCGAATACCCTTTTTATAAAGGTGAGACTGGGATTTTGGGGAAGGATGGTAGGTATAGTGGGGTGGTAGGTTGGGTGGGATAAAAGACAAGACAGATGACAGCGAACAGAGGTGGTATATGACACATGTGAGGCAGACACCTTGGATGGGGAGGATGGTTGGAAATCGGATGCATATAAGGCCCCAAGTGGTTGCAATTAGGACTGGGGTCCCCACCCATAGGCAGTCACCACTGCACCTTCATGGTTCAGAAGAGGTGGCTGTCCTGGAAGTTGAGCAGGAGGAGCAGGCTGACCCACTCTAAAAGTGCCACATGGCCCTCAAGCTGGGTGCCAGCTTACCTCCAAACTCCTTTTGGAGCTCACTACACAGAGCAGACCTTTGAACTGTTGAGTGTGTCCTGTCCATGTCTAGTCCTGGGGGGTGACCCCCATCCCTGAGGCAGTTCCACCCAAAGGTGGTGCAGGACCAGCAGATATGAGGAGGTCACAGGTGGGTCTCATATATGCTAGGACCCGATGCCATAGCCAGATGAGGCAGGACAGGCCGATCTGGCAGTATCCAGCCTTCCCAGGCATGCTATGGCATTGAGGGTTTTTGATAAATATTAGAATGGTTATAATATAAAAATATAGTATGCTGTATAAATATTTAATATGGTTGATCATGAATTCACACATTTCATGATTAGTTATAACAGCATGCATGGAATTGTTCCAATTGACCCCATATAACAAGTTTTGAACAGTTGCATAGCAAACAGAACACATGCATATATGGAACCACAGTGGACATTATAACAGCATGCAGGTTACATTGACAACAGGCCGCCAATGCCTAATATTTAAACAGGGATTATATATTTCAAACATTCCAGAATTTTTGAACAATAGGGAACGTATACAACTGTCTTGTTGGAGAAAAACAAACTATATTGATTTATGTGTGTATATTATGGGGTGCAGATTTGGTGGGGAGAGAGAAAAAAATACCAATATAGACCTAGACCTATGAAACCACCACTGGCAAACACACATAAATACCTGAAAACATACTTGGAGGCTCTAAACAAAAATCTGCAAAAGCAACAGAGACCTCCAAAGCAGACATCAAAGCAACCTCCACCCCCCAACACAAACCATGAAACACATACTTCACAAAACCAGTGTGCCACGCAATCACAGCCCTTAAGGCAAAATAACATACCAAACACACTAATAATAGGTAAGTCTATAGTCGGGCACACTGACGTCCCACTTACTAGGCTGAATAAGGAGAAGGTTATTGTTAGCTGCCTGTCCAATGCCAGGATCCGCCACATAACACAAGCACTCAGGTCACTCCAGAACAAGTACAAATATGACTCTGTCATTGTCCATGTTTGTGTGAATGACCTGAGCGATACCTCCCTGGATTACATGAAAAGAGACATGAAGGAGCTCTCTGGTTACATAGCCCAGGCTGGTATGACCCTGACCCTGAGTACCATCCTGCCCTCACCAAGAATTATACCACAGTATAGAGAAAAAAATATCAATTTCAACAATTGGCTAAGCTTTTGGTGTCATTCAAAGGGGATCCAGTGTCAGCCAGCCTGGGATAACATGCTTGACAAGCCACACTGCTTCTCTAGAGATGGCTTGCACCTGTCACCCTTAGGCTTTTGAATACTGGCCAAGGCTCTTGCCACCCCCATAGGGCCTTTTTTAGGCAAGGCTCAAAAGACAAACCCACCACCATAAATAGCACAAGTAAAAAAAATGAGGGTAAAGCTACTCAATGCCAGAAGTTTAAACCTCAAAATGCATGCACTCAAGGCACTCCTCAGTATGGAGAAAAGCAATATATGTGCAGTAACAGAAACCTGGTTTAAGGCTCCAGAGAGCACCCCGGCACTACCAGGCTACAACTCATACCATACATTTCGGCCACAAAACCCGGACCAAAATACAAAAGGTAGGGAAGTATCCATATTAATCAAGGATACCCACACCTCCAGTTTAGTGGCACAGCACGATGCTTCAGAGATCATCCATGTATAACTAACAACAGGCAAAACTGCTTTTCAAATTATAGCTTACTACAGATCACCCACCATGTCCCAGGACCTTCACTCCACATTCCTGGAAACACTTGGAAACATAAAGGTCCTACCAAACACCCTGATATTGGGTGATTTCAATTACACAAACATTAACTAGGAAAACTATAAACTCAAATGCCCTGGATCAACTGGTCAACACCCCCACCAGAGGTGACAACATATTAGACCTGGTCATCACCAACATGGGAGACCGATGTTCCACACTGGAGGTCAACCCCTCGCTAGTTAGATCTGACCATAAACTAATCACTCTGGATATCCACATTCCGCCACCACTCCCGGTCAAAGAAACCACCATGAAAAATTTTTCAAAAGCAAACTTCACGTTACTTAAGACCGAGGTGGGAAGTTTCAAAACCCCCATGCTAAAGGATAATGCTTTCCAAGCTGCAAAATCCTTTACTAATGCACTCTACGGGCATCTACAAGAATGAATGGATCATGCTATCCCAAACAAAACCAAGACTCACTCCTCCAAGAAAAGTAATTCAGTCTGGTGGACCCCTGCCATAAACAAGCTATACAATAGAAGGAGGAAACTAGTACAGAAAAAAGTAAAATCTCAAGAAGGGAAGACATCCCTGATCAGTATCAACAAGAAACTATGTTCTCTCATAAAATCATCCAAGGCTAGCTTCAAAAGAAAAATTGCCATGGACTCCAAAGATAACCAAAAAGCATTCTTTAGCTATGTCAAGAATCTAAGTGGCAATTCTCAGACCTGCTTGGAGTTAGTGCAGAATGGCACAAAATACACTGAACCGACCATATAGCCAACATCCTGGCAGACAGGTTCAGTGCAAACTTCACCCCCCCTCTCACCCCCAAAAGAGCCCATAACTATACCAGAAGAATGTTGTGCCCCTGAAATCACAGACACTCAGGTTAAAACAGCCCTCTCCAAAGCCAAAAACACAGCATCAATGGGACCGGACGGTGTCCCAGGCTGTGTCCTACACAAGCTCAAAGATGAACTAACCCCTCCCTAAACACACTGTTTAAATTCAGCCTCTTCACAGGCTATATGCCCACAGAGTGGTGCACAGCAACGGTTATTCTGTTCCACAATGGTGGAGCCACAATGGACCCCGGGAACTATCACTCTATAAGCCTAACTAGCTTGGTCTGTAAAGCTATGGAGCACATCATTATGGATCTCATTAACAGAGACATTGGGAACCTCCAAACACTGGATCCTACTCAGTTCAGCTTTGTTAAGGGCAGATCATGCCGCCTAAACCTGGTGGATCTCTTTGAGACAGTTACCAAGACAATAGACAAGGGAAAGGTGATCCACACAGCCTACTTAGACCTCACAAAGGCCTTTGACACCATTCCCCACTCAGGTATTATAATCAAGCTCACCAGCCTGAACATAAACCCTTACGTCATGAGATGGGTTGCCAACTGGCTCACAGTCAGAATCCACATGGTAAGAGTTGTGGAAGCTAGGTCTGACTTTAAACCGGTTACAAGTGGTGTTCCACAGGGCTCAGTTATAGGACCCCTCCTGTTTGGCATATGCTTCTCAGAGGTACAGGCAAGCACAGGAGGACTATGACTGACCAAGTTCACAGATGACTGCAGACTAGGGGCTATAATTGACTCTGGCTGACACAGACATCTTCCAAAAGGGTCTCACTGAGACAGATACCTGGTGTCAAAACCATGGCCTCAAGCTAAATACCAAAAAGTGCATAGCCATCCCCTTTGGAAAAAACAATGTACCCACAAACTACCACATAGATGGTAGCCCACTAAATGCAGAAGACGTAATAAAGAATCTAGGGACCCAAGTAGATAGTAACCTCTCCTTTGATAATCACATTGCCAAAGTGGTTAGAAAATCCTTCTATGTGGCCCACATAATCACAAAAGGGTTTGCATCCAGATCGAAATATGTTATTGGGCCCCTATACGCATCACTCATCAGACCCATCATAGAGTACAATCTCACGTTTGGGATGTACCTTACAAGACACCTGCAACAACTGGAAAGACCACAGAAATACCTCACCAAGAGGATCACTGGCCTCAAGCAGATGCCCTATGCAGCTCGACTGAAGAAACTCCAGCTGTACTCGGTTGCATAACGCCTACTTACAGGTGATTTCTGCATGACATACAAGGCCATGTCCAACCCAGAATTGATGGACATGCTGCACCTAAAGAAAACCATACCCCCTCAAGCCACACGCTCCAGGGATCTAAACCTCACCACAACAATAAATAGGACATGCTGCAGGGATAGATTCCTGTCCAAGAGACTTCCCATGCTTTGGAACAATATTCCAATCTATTTTAGGCAGAGCTCCTCACTAACCTTCTTCAAGTGAAACCTTGACGAGTGGATGGGAAACAGAAAGTTTACCCCAGGGATCACTTCAATGGCTCTGCTGGACAGAGGCACAGGGAACTAATCTAAGGGGAAGGCGAAAACCAACACATTCCGGCTAGGCTTATAAATGCCTTTGGGCAGATAGCCTAGTACTTTCCTATAAACCTATGAACAAGTAAATATTTGTCAATTGCTCACAACTGTAATGATCATTACTCTACTCATTACTCTCCAGGTATGACCTCACTTTACATCTACCTATGGGCTTGGAGTTGTCGGTGTTGTATACAATGTATGAGTAGACTCTTCTTACAACTCATGCATACCTTTTCTTACCTGGTACACCTGTGGAGGAAATGTCTGTTAACATTAACTAACTGTTTCTACCCATATGCACATAGTCACAGTTACATATGTGCACTCATACTGTGTGTGTCTGTGCTACTGCTATACTCTGCCTTGTTTCTATTGGTTACCCTGGGTGTTGGCAGCAATGACCACTAGCCGTGACAGCATGACACTTGAGGGACATATGTTGGAGGGGGACTAGTTGGTATACTTACTTCTCTTGCTGTCATTTGCAGCCTTGGGGTTGGACAGTGGGTGTTGTACACAGTGTATAAGTACAGGCTTCTTACAGCTAATATATAGCTTTTCTTACCTATCATAGCTGTGGAGGATGTTTCTGTTAACAATACCTGACTGTTTCTGCACATATTCACATATTCCTGGTTGACAGTATGCATGCAGTTTACTAGCACTCCCAGGATTCGAACCATGCCTGTTTGTGCAAAAAAAGTACAATATGTTTGTGTTTCAGCAGAGTGACCTGTTGAGGAACTGTTGTTTCTTGTTTGACTGTTTTCTTCCTACTACTGTCTTGGTTGTACAATTTGACCTTGTCATTCTAACATTCATGTATTTCTGATAGGTCATATAGTGGGTATTCATACTTTTTGACATATGACACTCTGTGAAACAATTATTAACACAACATTACTATTCAGAGATCAGATCTTGGTGCATTGAAAATTTCATGTACTTAATCTTCTTTTTTAACACTCCACAATCTTTGTTAGATGAGCCACATTTATTCAATGCTTTCAGAGCCATAGTTGCTGTGCAGACAATATACACATTTATAGATTTATAGCACCATATAGCAAAGTAAACACAACAATCGGGTATTTTCAATTTTATCGACAACTACAAATACATTTATTGATATATACCCTGTAGATCAATTAT
>NW_025056162.1:0-7055 GCF_019279795.1 Protopterus annectens | reverse complement strand
TTCATTGTTGCACTTTAAAAGTTACTGTTTGCATTTGTAACATAGTTGTAGGCTACACACTCAAGTGCGCTAGCCTCCTCTGTGTATTTAGAGTTATTTAAGTTGCTGCATTTCTGTTATCTGTAAAAAAAGAAAAAATACAAAAAAAATAATCTCCCTACTTTCCCTCCTTTCTGTACTAGTCTAGTCCGGTTTTCAGGCTTTGCTGAATCCAGGACTGTGGTTGAGGTTCCTGTGTTGCCCATATCATGCTTGAATAGTTAGGTGGCTTCCTTGTTCGCTGTGAGGGAGGGAGCTCTGAGCAGCCTATGTCCCTGTACGAGTCGTCCCCGCCCAGCAACTTGTAGCTCATTGGCCATATTGGACTAATTTCTATTCTTTTGTTCTCCCTGGTATAAAATCACTTAGCACAGTTTCTGCACTTGTATACAGCCCAGCAAAGCTCCTCGTGGTGCCCTGCAGAGTCCTGAAATGCTAATTCCACCGAAAATGCGGTTATTCAGTGCTTCTGTGGAACCCTACTGATATCTGCATCGCCTGCTGCATTTGTGTTATCTGTGAAAAAAAAAATACAAAAAAATAATCTCCCTGCTTTCCCGCCTTTCTGTACTAGTCTAGTCCAGTTTTCAGGCTTTGCTGAATCCCGGACTGTGGTTGAGTTTCCTGTGTTGCCCATATCATGCTTGAATAGTTAGGTGGCTTCCTTGATCACTGTGAGAGAGGGAACTCTGAGCAGCCTATCTGTCCCTGTACAAGTGGTCCCAACCCAGCAACTTGTATCTCTGGCCATATTGGGCTAATTTCTGTCATTTTGTTCTCCCTGGTATAAAAATCACTTAGAGCCGCTTATGCCATACAGCTCAGCAAAGCTCCCTCGTGAGCGGGTGCCCTGCAGAGTCCTACAAGCGGGCCGAGACAAAGAGAGACTTTGGATATGTTTAAGTATTGGTTCGTTCTTGTTGTATTGCTGAAATGGTAATTGCGCCAAAAACGCAGCTCTTCAGTGCTGCTGTGGAACCCTACTGATATCTGCATCAAGCTTACTGTACTTTTAAAATTCATTGTTGCACTTTAAAAAAAAGTTACTGTTTGTCGATTTCCTTGCTTTCTTGTATATCTGTAACATAGTTGTAGGCTACACACTCAAGTGCACTTAGCCTCCTCTGTGTATTTAGAGTTATTTAAAGTTGCTGCATTTCTCTGTTTATCTGTGAAAAAGAAAAAAATACAAAAAAAAAATCTCCCTCTTTCCGCCTTTTGTACTAGGTCTAGTCTGGTTTTCAGGCTTTGCTGAATCCAGGACTGTGGTTGAGGTTCCTATGTTGCCTATATCATGCTTGAATAGTTATGTGGCTTCCTTGTTCGCTGTGAGGGAGGGAGCTCTGAGCAGCTTATGTCCCTGTACGAGTGGTCCCAGCCCAGCAACTTGTAGCTCATTGGCCATATTGGGCTAATTTCTATCCTTTTGTTCTCCCTAGTATAAAAATCACTTAGCGTGGTTTTTGCGCTCGTATACAGCTCAGCAAAGCTCCTCGTGGTGCCCTGCAGAGTCCTTCAAGCGGCCGAGAGACAAGGAGAGACTTTGGAAGTGTTTAAGTATTGATCCTTTCTTGTTGTATCCCTGAAATGCTAATTCCGATGAAAACGCGGTTATTCTGTGCTTCTGTGGAACCCTACTGATATCTACATCGCTTCCTGTACATAAAATTCATTATTGCACTTTAAAAAAAAGTTACTGTTTGTCGTTTTTGCTTGTATATCTGTAACATAGTTGTAGGCTACACACTCAAGTGCACTAGCCTCCTCTGTGTATTTAGAGTTATTTAAGTTGCTGCATTTCTGTTATCTGTGAAAAAAGAAAAAAATACAAAAAAATAATCTCCCTGCTTTCCCTCCTTTCTGTACTAGTCTAGTCCGGTTTTCAGGCTTTGCCAAATCCAGGACTGCGGTTGAGGTTCCTATGTTGCCCATATCATGCTTGAATAGTTGGGTGGCTTCATTGTTCGCTGTGAGGGAGGGAGCTCTCTGCAGCCTATCTGTCCGTGTAAGAGTGGTCCCAGCCCAGCAACTTGTAGCTCATTGGCCATATTGGGCTAATTTCTATCCTTTTGTTCTCCCTGGTATAAAAATCACTTAGTGCGGTTTTTGCGCTTGTATACAGCTCAGCAAAGCTCCTCGTGGTGCCCTGCAGAGTCCTACAAGCGGCCGAGAGACAAAGAGAGACTTTGGAAGTGTTTAAGTATTGATTCTTTCTTGTTGTATCCCTGAAATGCTAATTCCGCCGAAAACGCGGTTATTCAGTGCTTCTGTGGAACCCTACTGATATCTGCATCGCTTACTGTACTTAAAATTCATTGTTGCACTTTAAAAAAAGTTACTGTTTGTCATTTTTGCTTGTATATCTGTAACATAGTTGTAGGCTACACACTCAAGTGCGCTAGCCTCCTCTGTGTATTTAGAGTTATTTAAGTTGCTGCATTTCTGTTATCTGTGAAAAAAGAAAAAATACAAAAAAATAATCTCCCTGCTTTCCCGCCTTTCTGTACTAGTCTAGTCCAGTTTTCAGGCTTTGCTGAATCCAGGACTGTGGTTGAGTTTCCTGTGTTGCTCATATCATGCTTGAATAGTTAGGTGGCTTCCTTGTTCACTGTGAGAGAGGGACCTCTGAGCAGCCTATCTGTCCCTGTACGAGTGGTCCCAACCCAGCAACTTGTATCTCTTTGGCCATATTGGGCTAATTTCTGTCATTTTGTTCTCTCTGGTATAAAAATCACTTAGAGCGGATTTTGCACTTGTATACAGCTCAGCAAAGCTCCTCGTGCTGCCCTGCAGAGTCCTACAAGCGGCCGAGGGACAAAGAGAGACTTTGGAATTGTTTAAGTATTGATTCTTTCTTGTTGTATCCCTGAAACACTAATTCCGCCAAAAACGCGGTTATTCAGTGCTTCTGTGGAACCCTACTGATATCTACATCTCTTACTGTACTTAAAATTCATTGTTGCACTTTAAAAAGTTACTGTTTGTCGTTTTTGCTTGTATATCTGTAACATAGTTGTAGGCTACACACTCAAGAGCGCTAACCTCCTCTGTGTATTTAGAGTTATTTAAGTTGCTGCATTTCTGTTATCTGTGAAAAAAGAAAAAAATACAAAAAAATAATCTCCCTGCTTTCCTGCCTTTCTGTACTAGTCTATTCCAGTTTTCAGGCTTTGCTTAATCCAGGACTGTGGTTGAGGTTCCTGTGTTGCCCATATCATGCTTGAATAGTTGGGTGGCTTCCTTGTTCGCTGTGAGAGAGGGAACTCTGAGCAGCCTATCTGTCCCTGTACGAGTGGTACCAGCCCAGCAACTTGTAGCTCATTGGCCATATTGTGCTAATTTCTATCCTTTTGTTCTCTCTGGTATAAAAAATTGCTTAGTGCGGTTTTTGCGCTTGTATACAGCTCAGCAAAGCTCCTTGTGGTGCCCTGCAGAGTCCTACAAGTGGGCGAGAGACAAAGAGAGACTTTGGAAGTGTTTAAGTATTGATTCTTTCTTGTTGTATCCCTGAAACGCAAATTTCACCAAAAACTCGGTTATTCAGTGCTTCTGTGGAACCCTACTGATATCTGCATGGCTTACTGTACTTAAAATTCATTGTTGCACTTTAAAAAGTTACTGTTTCTCATTTTTGCTTGTATATCTGTAACATAGTTGTCGGCTACACACTCAAGTGCGCTAGCCTCCTCTGTGTATTTAGAGTTATTTAAGTTGCTGCATTTCTGTTATCTGTGAAAAAAGAAAAAATACAAAAAAAAATCTCCCTGCTTTCCCGCCTTTCTGTACTAGTCTAGTCCGGTTTTCAGGCTTTGCTGAATCCAGGACTGTGGTTGAGGTTCCTGTGTTGCCCATATCATGCTTGAATAGTTGGGTGGCTTCCTTGTTCGCTGTGAGGGAGGGAGCTCTGAGTAGCCTATCTGTCACTGTATGAGTTGTCCCAGCCCAGCAACTTGTAGCTCATTGGCCATATTGGGCTAATTTCTATCTTTTTGTTCTCCCTGGTATAAAAATCGCTGATAGCAGTTTTTGTGCTTGTATACAGCTCAGCAAAGCTCCTCGTGGTGCCCTGCAGAGTCCTAAAAGCGGCCGAGAGACAAAAAGAGACTTTGGAAGTGTTTAAGTATTGATTCTTTCTTGTTGTATCCCTGAAACGCTAATTCCATCAAAAAATGCACGGTTATTCAGTGCGTCTGTGGAACCCTACTGATATCCTCTGCATCACTTACTGTACTTAAAATTCAATGTTGCACTTTAAAAAAAAGAGAATTTACTGTTTGTCATTTTTGCTTGTATATATACTCTCGGTAACATAATGTAGTTTAGCAGCATGGAAGGCTTATTTTGCACACTCAAGTCACGGCTAGCCTCCCTCACTCTGTGTATATTTAGAGTTATTTAAGTTGCTGCATTTTCTGTTATCTGTGAAAGAAAAAAGAAAAATAAAAAAGCTCAAAAAAAAAACTCACTGCTTCCGCCTTTCTGTACTAGTCTGGAGGTCTGTTTTCAGGCTTTGCTGAATCCAGGACTGTGGTTGAGGTTCAATGTTGCCTTGCATATACATGCTTTGAATAGTTAGGTGGCTTCCTTGTTCACTGTGAGAGGAGGGAGCTCTGAGCAGCCTATCTGTCACCCATCCCCTCTATGCAGTGGTCCCAGCCCAGCAACTTGTCAGCTCATTGGCCATATTGGGCTAATTTCTATTCTTTTGTTCTCTCTGGTATAAAAAGTTGCCGTAAGCGGTTTTTGCACGACATAGCCACCAGCTCAGCAAAGCTCCTCATGGTGCCCTGCAGAGAGTCCCTACAAAGCGGCCGAGAGACAAAGAGAACTTTGGAAGTGTTTAATTATTGATTCTTTCTTGTTGTATCCCACAAGCCTTCTAATTCCGCCAAAGATAGCAGTTGTTCAGTTGCTTCTGTGGAACCCTACTGACCCCATCTCCATCACTTAAACACTGTACTTAACTTAAAACTTCGGCTATTGTTGCACTTTTAAAAAGTTACTGTTTGCATGGATTTTTGCCTGTCACATATCGGTAACATAGTTACCCAGGCTACACACTCAAGTCGCTAGCCTACTCCTCGGTGTATTTAGAGTTATTTAAGTTGCTGCATTTCTGTTATCTGTGAAAAAGAAAAACTACAAAAAAATAATCTCCCTGCTTTCCTGCCTTTCTGTACTGGTCTAGTCCGGTTTGAGGCTTTAACAGATGGGACTGTGGTTAAGGTTCAGTGTTGCCCATATCATACTTGAATAGTTAGGGAGACTTCCTTGTTCACTGTGAGAGAGGGAACTCTGGTTGGAGGCAGCCTATCTGTGTCCTATGCAGTGGTCCCAGCCCAGCTTAGTTTAGATCGTTGGCCATATTGGGCTAATTTCTATCCCTTTTTGTTCTCCTGATATATAAAATCACTTAGGCGCCAGATTTTGCACTTGTATACAGCTCATAAAGCTCCTCATGAGACCTTGCAGAGTCCTACAAGTGGCCGAGGGTTTTAAACAGAGACTTTGGAAGTGTTTAAGTATTGATTCTTTCTTATTTGTATCCTGAAGCTAATTCCACCAAAATGTGGTTATTCAGTGCTTCTACTGTGGAACCCTACTGATATCTCCATAAACACTGTGCTGAAGCTTCATTGTTGCACTTTAAAATAGTTACTGTTTTATCATTTTGCTTGTATATCTGGCAAATAGTTGTAGGTACACACTCAAAGTAAGCTATGTGTATTTAGGAGTTATTTAAGTTGCTGCATTTCTGTTGTTATCTGTGAAAAGAAAAAAGGCTTACAAAAATAATCTCCCTGCTTTCCTGCCTTCCTGTACTGGATCTAATCCGGTTTTCTTGCTTTGCTGTATCCAGGACTGTGGTTCTTGTTCTCCTGGTATAAAAGTGCTTACCATGGTTTACTGGCAATACAATCATGGTTGGCTCTCGTGGTGCCCTGCAGAGTCCTACAAGCAGCTGAGAGACAAAGAGAGACTTTGGAAGTATTTAAGTATTGATTCTTTCTGGTTGTATCCCTGAAATGCTAATTCCACCAAAAACACGGTTATTCAGTGCTTCTGTGGAACCATACTTGATATCTACTCACTTGTATGCTTAAAATTCATTGTTGCACTTTTAAAAGTTACTGTTTGTCATTCTGCCACTGTATATGTAACATAGTTGTAGGCTACAGACTCAAGTGCATTAGCCTCTCATGTTTAGAGTTATTTAAGTTGCTGCATTTCTGTTGAGTCTGTGAAAAAAGAAAAAAAAATGCAAAAAAAAATCTCTCTGCTTTTCCCGCAGCTGGCACTTTAGTTGGTCTGGTTTTCCAGGCTTTGCTGTATCAGAACTGTGGTTGAGGTTCCTGTGTTGCCCATATCATGCTTGAATAGTTGGTGGCTTCCTTGTTGGAGTGTAAGGGATGGAACTCTGAGCAGCCTATCTGGCTTCCTCTGGTGGTCTCAGCCCAGCAACTTGTAGCTCATTAGCCATATTGGGCTAATTTCTATCCTTTTGTTCTCCTGGTATAAAATCCTTAGCACAGTTTTGCTTGTATACAGCTCAGCAAAGCTCCTCGTGGTGCCCTGCAGAGTCCTACAAGCAATCAAAGAGAGACTTTGGAAGTGTTTAAGATTGATTCTTTCTTGTTGTATCCTGAAATGCTAATTCCTAAAACTGGTTATTCAGTGCTTCTGTGGAACCCTACTGATATCTGCATCGTTACATTAAAATTCATTGTTGCACTTTAAAAGTTACTGTTTGTCATTTTGCTTGTATATCTGTAACATAGTTGTAGGCTACACACTCAAGAACTAGCCTCCTCTGTGTATTTAGAGTTATTAGTTGCTGCATTTCTGTTATCTGTAAAAATAAAATACAAAAAATAATCTCCCTGCTTTCTCCTTTCTGTACTAGTTTAGTCTGGTTTTCAGGCTTTGCTGAATCCAGCACTGTGGTTGAGGTTCCTCTGTTGCCCATATCATGCGTGAATAGTTAGGTGGCTCCTGTACTGTAGGAGGGCTTGACA
>NW_025056161.1:0-6375 GCF_019279795.1 Protopterus annectens | reverse complement strand
TTGGGGGACACATAGATAGTAATCTAGCCTTTGACTATCATGTGTCTAGAGTAGTGTGGAAATCATTCTATGTTGTGCAACTTATAAACAAAGGTATGGTGTCTAGGTCTAAGGAAGTCATTGTTCCATTGTATTCGGCATTCATCTAACCTATCATTGAGTACAGGGCCCCTTTTGGTATGTACCTAACCAGGCATCTCCAACAAATGGAATATCCACAGAGGTTCCTCGCTAAAAGAATACAGGAAGTAACTAAAATTGTCCTATGTAGACTGCCTATCCCTGTATTCTGTCTCCCACAGACTGTTGAGGGGAGATCTATGCCTGTCATACAGGGCATTGTCAGACCCCACTCTGATGGACCTCCTGCATATGAGCAAAACAAACAGGGCCAGAATTGCCTGTTATAAAGACTTAAGCCTTTTGGTTTAAGCACTTGGGCTTCAAAGCAGTTGTTTTACATTAAGAAGGTTTGTGGACTGCATTGCTGTGGCAAGACAGGTAGCTTACATCCTTCTAAGTTGGGAATTGCTGATTGAAGGCTCAGTGTATATTATTCTAAAAGCACATTAGTTCTGGTTTAAGCACTTTGGCCTCAGGACAGTTATTTTACATTAAGAAGGTTTGTAGTCTGCACTCTTGTGGGAGGAGAGGCTAGATTCTGTCCTTCTGAGCTGGGAATTTCTGGTTAAAGGCTTATTGTGCCTGCTTATTTGATCTGTTTCTTTCTGAAATTTGTGCCTTGTTTGCTGTAGCCCAGTAGTCAGTAGTTTATTGCCCTTTCTGGGCTAATTTCTATCTCTTTCATCTCCCTACTATAAAATCCGCATTTGCACAGGTTTGCACGGCAGTGCTTAGCTAGGTTTAAACTATTCCTGGCTCCACAAGTCTGCTCTTAAATTTTTTCCCCTTTGGGAACTAGACAAAATTTCAGCTTAAGCACTCAAATCATTCATTTTACAGCCCAGAACTTGCTCAAAACTCATAGCAAGAACTAATTAACCCTAGCACTAGACCCCCTATACTGTTCAGAAGGACAAGGCTCTGTATTTGTGCCTACCAGCTAATCAGTAAAACAGCTCACTTTACCTATCCAGGCATGTCCAAAGGGTAGTTTCAGGTGTACTATCCAGTCCAACTGGTGAATCTGGGCATTTTGAGGCAATGTTACAGCTGCCTCATGTACACAGACATCTCCTCCTACCACCAAACACTAATATATGCAAAAGATGCAATTATACAGCCAAAATGGAGGCTAAGCTCTCTCAACCCAAGACTGTAACTGACAGTTAAGAGGAGAAGGAAAATACTTGCAAAACACCACCAGTCTCACATAGACCTACTAAACCAACACTGGCAAATAACACACATAAATACACAAAAACATACTCGGAGGCTCTGAATAATAATCAGCAAAATCAACAGAGACCTCCAAAGCAGACATCCAAGCAACCTCCACACCCCATCACACCATGAAATACATACTTCACATAATCAGTGTGCCACGCAATTACAGCCCTTAAGGCAAAATAACATACCCAACACACTAGTAATAGGTGACTCTATAGTCAGGCACACTGATGTCCCACTAACTAGGCTGGACAAGGAGAAGGTTACAGTTAGCTGCCTGTCGGGTGCCAGGATCTGCCTCATAACACAAGCACTCAGGTCACTGTAGAACAAGTACAAATATGAATCTGTCATTGTCCATGTTGGTGTGAATGACCTGAGACCACCCCCTGGACTACATGAAAAGAGACATGGAAGAGCTCTCTGATCACGTAGCCCAGGCCGGTATGACCCTGACCCTGAGTAGCATCCTGCCCTCACCAAGAATGATGCGACAGTATAAAGAAAAAATTATCAATTTCAACAATTGGCTAAGTTTCTGGTGTCATTCAAAGGGGATCCAGTATCTGTCCACCTGGGATGACATGCTCGATAAGCCATGTTGCTTCGCAAGAGATGGCTTGCACCTGTCACCCTTAGGATTTTGAATACTGGCCAAGGCTTTTGCCGCCCCCATAGTGCCTTTTTTAGACAAGGCTCAAAAGACAAACCCACCACTGTAAATAGCGCAAGTAACCAAAAACTGAGGGTAATGCTACTCAACGCCAGAAGTCTAAACCTCAAAATGCATGCACTCGAGGCACTCCTCAGTATGGAGAAAATCAATATATGTGCAGTAACAGAAACCTGGTTTAAGGCTCCAGAGAGCAGCCCAGCACTACCAGGCTATAACTCATACCATACTTTTTGGCCACAGAACCCGGATCTAAACACAAAAGGTGGGGGTGTATCCATATTCATCAAGGATACCCACACCTCCAGGTTAGTGGCATAGCACAATGCCTCAGAGATCATCCATGTGCAACTAACAATGGGCAAAACTGCAATTCAAATTGTAGCTTGCTAAAATCCCCACCATGACCTAGGACCCCCATTCCATGTTTCTGGAGACACTGGAAAATATGAAGGTCCTACCAAATGTCCTAATATTTAGTGATTTCAATTACCCAACATTAACTGGGAGAACTACTCAAGTACTAACTCCCTTGCCCAATGCTTCTTAGAACCTATAAACTCAAATGCCCTGGATCAACTGGTGAACACCCCCACCAGAAGTGACAACATATTGGACCTGGTCATCACCAACATGGGTGACTGGTGTTCTACACCGGAGGTCAAACCCTTGCTAATTAGATCAGACCATAGACTAATCACTCTGGATATCCACATTCCGCCCCCACCCCCAATCCAGGAAACCACCGTGAAAAACTTTTCAAAAGCAAACTTCATGTTACTTAAGACCAAGGTGGAAAGGTTCACAGCCCCCATGCTAAAGGACAACGCTGTCCAAGCTGCTGATTCCCTTACAAAGGCACTCTATGATAACCTGCAAGAATGCATGGATCATGCTAACCCAAGCAAATCCAAGACTTACTCCTCCAAGAAAAGGAAACCAGTCTGGTGGACCCTGCCATAACCAAGCTATACAATAGAAGGAGGAAACTAGTGCAGAAAAGAGAAAAATCCCAAGAAGGAAAGACATCCCAATCAGTATCAGCAAGAAACTATGATCCCTCATAAAATCATTTAAGGCTAGCTTCGAAAGAAAAATTGCCAAGGACTCCAAAGATAACCGCAAAGCATTCTTTAGCTATATCAAGAACCTAAGTGGAAACTCTCAGATCTGCTCTGAGTTAGTGCAGAATGGCACAAAATACACTGAACTGACTGATATTGCCAACATTATGGCAGACAGGTTTAGTGCAAACTACACCCCCCTCTCACCCCCCTAAAGGGCCCATAACCATACCAGAAGAATGTAGTGCCCCAGCAATCACTGACACACAGGTTAAAACCCAATCCAAAGCCAAAAATACAGCTTCAGTGGGACCAGACCGTGCACCAGGCTGTGTCTTACACGAGCTCCAAAATGAACTAACCCCTTGCCTAAACACACTGTTCAAAGTCAGTCTCTTTACAGGCTATGTACCCATAGAGTGGCGCACAGCAACAGTTATCCCGTTCCACAAAGGTCCCCAACGGACCCGAACTATGCCCTATAAGCCTGGTCTGCAAGGCTATGGAGCACATCATCATGGAAGTCATTAACAGAGACATTGGGAACCTTCAAACATTGGACCCTACCCAGTTTGACTTTTTTAAGGGGAGATCATGCCTCCTAAACCTGATGGACATCTTTGAGACAGCTACCAAGGCTTTACACGAGGGAAAGGAGGTCCACACAGCCTACCTAGACCTCATAAAGGCTTTACACCATTCCCCATTCTGGTATTATTGCCAATTGGCTTACAGATAGAACCCACACGCAGGCAGGATCTAGGTCTGACTCTAAACCAGTTACAAGTGGCGCCCCACAGCTCAGTCCTGGGACCCCTCCTGTTGGTATATACTTCTCAGAGGTACAGGGAAGCACAGGAGGACTATGGCTGACCAAGTTCGAGACGACTGCAAACTGGGGCCATAACTGACTCTCCAGCTGATACAGACATCCTCTAGAAGGGTCTCACTGAGATGGATACCTGGTGTCAAAATCATGGCCTCAAGCTAAATGCCAAAAAATGCATAGTCATCTCCTTTGTAAAAAACAGTATAGCAACTACCACATAATGGTAGCCCTAAACACAGAAAATGTAATAAGGGATCTGGGGACCCAAGCAGATAGTAATCTCCTTTGATAATCATATTGCCAAAGTGGTTAGAAAATCCTTCTATGTGGCCCACCTAATCACAAAAGAGTTTGCATCTAGAACAAAAGAGGTTACTGTGTCCCTCTACTCATCACTCATCAGACCCATCATAGAGTACAACCCCCCATTTGGGATGTTCCTTATAAGACACCTGCAACAGCTGGAAAGACCACAGAAGTACCTCACCAAGAGGATTACTGGCCTCAAACATATGCCCTATGCAGCCCAACTGAAAAACTCCAACTGTACTCGGTTGCATACTGCTTACTGAGAGGTGATTTCTGCCTGACATACAAGGCCATGTCCAACCCGGAATTGATGGACATGCCCCACCTAAAAAAAATAAATCCAAGAGAGCCACATGCTCTAGGGATCTAAACCTCACCACAATGATAAATAGGACATGCTGGAGGGATAGATTCTTGTCCCAGAGACTCTCCATGCTTTGGAACAGGATTCCAGTCTACATTAGGCAGAGCCCCTCACTAACACTTTTCAAGAGAAACCTTGACGAGTGGATGGGAAACAGAAAAATTACCCTGGGGATCACTGCAGTGGCTTTGCTGGTCAGAGGCACAGGGAACAAATGGCTCTGCTGGACTGAGGCACAGGGATCTAATCTGGGGCACAAGCCAATACATTCTGATTAGGCTTATAGATGCCTCGGGCAGATAGCCTAGTACTTACCTATGAACCTATGAACCTAAACCTTACCTGTGATGTAAATAGTACCTGCTGGAGAGACAGGTATGTATCCCAGAGACCCTGTCTCTGGAACAGGCTCCCCATCCATGTGAAGTAGATTTTTACCCTAACCCAATTCAAGTGCAACTTGGACAATTGGATAGGGAACAAGAAAGTTATCCCTGGTTTGGTACCTATGTCTCTAAGGGATGCAGGGAACCTGTAAATGGTTCATCTCCCAGGCCCCTCCTTGCAAATGTTTAAATCCCAAGCCCCTGCTTACACTTATCAAGGGTATCACAACTTGTCAGAGATTTGGGATGTATGGCTACACTTAAAAAGGCTCTTGTGGTCATTAGCCAAGTAAACACCTATGAGCATATGATTCTACTGACTTCCTGATTTAGACTTCCCTTTTCCTACACCACCCTGTACTCAAGTTTCAGCCCATGTACCTTCAGTTTTATATTCCATTCCTCTATCCTTTCTTGAAGATCTTGCTCAGAGTCTACCTGTATTGCCATATTGTCTTCATACAACATCTTTTCTGATCTGACCCCTCTGACCTGTTAGTTAAGAAGGAAATACCTGAGAACATAGCACCTGCTTAGGCTAAGAAGAAGGAAATGTTAGATGAAATATCACCCGCTAAGGCAAAGAAAAATTCATGACATAACACTTGTGAAATGTTGTTTTTCAGTTTTGGCCTATACTTGTTTATGGCCAGTGCCTTGTTTTATAAATGCATCTGTGGGAAACATATTTCTTAACTATCCAGAATTTCACAGAATGTCCATATTTTTGCTTCATATTCTTAAAATCTGTGTGTTTCTGGTAAATCATTGAGGACTGAAGATACTAAATAATGTCAGACATTTGTGTTTCAGACTTCTTATCCTTCAGAAAATGCTTGCTAATCCAAACCTGTTATTCTGTGAACTATGCGAGCTTATAAAAGCAATATTTGAAATCTGTTGCTAATTTTGGTCGTCTCCAATATTTGTGACTGCCTTGTGTAAGTCTACACCTGGCTTAATCCCTTCTCCCATTTCAGTTTGTATTACATTCTCAGTTTCTCCCATGCTGCCAGCATTCATGTGTTCTGTAGGTTCTGTATAGGTACTTAGTTGGTTAATGACTTCTATTTTATATCTTGTCTAGAAATGAAAATACATGTTGTATAAACATTGTGATCATTCTAGGACTGCAACAGAAATAGAAGATGGGATAAAGGCAGTTGTAGACATACACACGAGAGTCCATTTGTATATTATGTGCTGCACTATGAAGACAGTAGAATGCACACATGAGAAGTTTAATCACAAACAGGGTACTATGACCACAGTGTTTATACAGCAGCATGTTTTAATTAGGTGTTCTATTTCTTTGGCCACTCCCTTGGTGAGATAGCCATGATGTCACTGGTGTGTAAGGTTTACTCACAGCATAACATGTACACATGAGATGTTTAATC
>NW_025056160.1:0-7693 GCF_019279795.1 Protopterus annectens | reverse complement strand
TCATAAAAATGTACTGACTTACTGGCAAGTGTGTGCATGTTTGTGTGCGCGACTACCCTGTAGCCAGGCATACACATTTGTAATGTCTTTTAGCACACCATGGTAGCCATCTGTGGTGACCGGTGTCTACAAAGTATTACATAGTTAGGAATGGTAAAGAATACACAGTCAAGCACTACAGTTGGGTATGTTATTTTCCTGTGCCACTGTCGAGCAGTGACACAGAAGTGGTCGCTGGGGTGTAAGTCCATCCCCATCATTCCCCCACCCTAACTCCACAATTCCCGGGATAATTACATTAGCCATCATTCCCCACCCCAAACACCACATACACAACAACCATCCCTTCTCTGGTGAACTGCTTAAGATTTAAATGTTATAACACAAGAGATGCCTCTGTTTTGTGTACACGTCAGTTCCTTTGGAACCCTTCTGTGTCACAAAGGGTGTTCAGGCGTGTGTGTGTGTGTGTGTGTGTGTGTGTGTGTGTGTGTGTGTGTGTGTGTGTGTGTGTGTGTGTGTGTGTGTATATATATATATATGTGTGTGTGTGTGTATATATATATATATATATATTATATTTTGTGTATATGTATATGTATATATATATATATATATATATATATATATATATATATATATATATATATGCGTGTGTGGTTATGACAGTTATACAGATGTAGACTTGTCCTTGTTGTTTCACAATGTACAGTACAATTCAAGGGTACTCTACATATGTACACAAAGTGACTGCCCCATTTGTTTTCAGTACTGTGGAATGCCAGTAGTAAGATGTGCATTATAGACTCCATGTAACATGTATACAACCCAGATGGCTTAGTAGTACATCCAGTGACTTCAGTGTGCATGGTCCAGGGTTCAAGACCTTCAAGCCTTGTTGATACTGTCAATTAGGACTGCATACGACACTTTTTAGCAGGTGTAAATGTGTTTGCATGACAGTAAGCAGCGGGTACACGCAGGTAACACACATGTACAACTCACAGTGCACTTGAATTGCTCTTCTTTGGCAATCCTGATGGTCCCCCACCTATGAATACACCTCTGGGACGGCTGTAGCCCAGTAATCTCCATGGCATGTGCTGTAACTGTGTAATGCTGTAGTGTGTTTGATAGGTGTTCTAATCCCAGACAGGTCAACTGTGTGTCTGTGTGTGTGTGTGTGTGTGTGTGTGTGTGTGTGTGTGTCTGTCTGTCTGTTTGCCTGCCTGTGAAAGAAATGATGTTTTAGAGTATGCACACTCTTTACAATTCATATACCCACCATTGGCAATCCTGCTGATGTCACCCACCTAGAAATACACATCTGGGACTGCAGTAACCCAGTCTTCTCCATAGCGCATGCTGTAACTGCGTATTGTTGTAGTGTGATAAACTAGTTAGGTAGGGCCTCTATTCCAAGAGAGGCCAACTGTGTGTGTCTTCCTGAGAAAATAACAATGCCTTTTAGAGTATGCACACTCTACAATTCACATAACCACCTTTGGTATTCCTGTTGATGTCACCCACCTAGAAATATACCTCTGGGACATCTGTAACCCAGTAATCTCTGTAGCACGTGCTGTAACTGCATAATGCTGTAGTGTGATTAACTAGTTAGGTAGAGGTTCTATTCCAAGACAGGCCAAGTGTGTGTGTGTGTGTGTGTGTGTGTGTGTGTGTGTGTGTGTGTGTCTGTCTGTCTGCCTGAGAAAGGAACAATGCTTTTTAGAGTATGCACAATCTTTACAATTCACATAACCACCTTTGGCAATCCTGCTGTTGTCATCCACCTAGTAATACACCTCTGGGACTGCCGTAACTCAGTAATTCCCATAGCATGTGCTGTAACTGCATAATGCTATAGTGTGATAAACTTGTTAGGTAGATGTTCTATTGCAAGACATGGCAGGTGTGTGTGTGTGTGTGTGTGTGTGTGTGTGTGTGTGTGTGTGTGTGTGTGTGTGTGTGTGTGTGTGTTTAACAGTCAGAGCCTATGTGGAGGTGTCTGTGAGTATCTAACCACTGGACATGTTGGGGAGTGGATTTTGTAGTTTTCCTATATGGTGTCCATATTATATGCCACAATGTCCACCTCACGAGGAGTACAGATGTCAATCAGCCAAGGGGCTGGTTTGGCAAGCCATACCTCTACATCTGGCAAAAGGTCTGGTGAACAAGGTATGCAACCCTACCATTACCCAGAATACATTCTGAACCCATGTGTCATACACAAACATACTTGCCTAGAATATCCCACTATGTTGCTAATGCCCTGCACATTGATGACAGATAGTAGGCATGATGTGATTGCAGTGAGCTGCAGAGGGCATGGCACCCTGTCCAGCAGTACAATAAGCACATAATTGCAGACAATGTGCCTTCACTATGTTCCCCACTGGATGCCTGCAACATATGTGGTGCCATCAAATGTGATCCACAGAAGCCATACAATGCCTTACACATGTGCCCTGTAGGGACTGATGCCGCTGACACCAGGGAATACCTGTATCATGCTATCAATGCAGGTGCAGGGTCAACCTGCTGTCTATAAGCAGGTCCTTCCACACCAGGCCAGTATTGGCATATCTGAAGATAACAGTCTGTGTACACAACATGTGCTGGCCAAACCAGGTACACTTGTACATGTCACTGTACAGGGACGTGCACATCCCAGGCAATGTCCATGTCAAGGACTATTAAACACAGACATGGCATGCATTGCAAAGCAATGGCCATACACAATAGTAACCAGGATGTCAGGACAGTTCATACAATACCTATATGTGTGGGACATTGCAGACACTACACCCCTATACCACACTGCACACCATTGTTGGGTGACATGATGCCAAGGATTACCCCTCACCCAGCCTTGTACAGCCATCTTGCACAGCCAACCACTACACACCCATGAAGCAATGCACACATGCATATCAGTACTAGCACCTTGTGTCTGTGTGTGGAGTATGATGCTCCCAACCACAGTCACACCCAGTATAACTCCCATTTGCATACTGACTGATGTCAGACACGTTCACATGCCCTAGCCTGTAGAACCTCCAGATATCCCCTGCGGTGCATGTAGTGCCTGTTCATTACTGCAGTGGGGCAAACTAAGTAGTTAGGAAGTATATTTGTGGGCCTGGCAAAGTGTGTCAATGTGAGTCCCTTAGTGAGTGTGGTTGTGTTGACAATGACATCCGTTCATGTGGACAGCCATGTGTGCTACATCTAATGTGTGTCTACTATTTCTCTGTTGCAGATGTCACTCACCAGCACACATATATGTTCTTACAGCACACCAACATGTCAGCTTTGTGGCACATGGAGTAACTGCATGCACTTGTAATAGTAATGACTAGTCAGTTAGGGGTTTGAACCCCTGTACTGGTAGGTGTGTGACAGACGATGCTTCGGTTTTAGTCTCCAAGCCTTTCTCTGATGTACTTTGCCTCTGTCTGCCCCTCCCACATACTCTCAGATGGATGTGGAGTTGTACACCTGCTCAGCAGCAGCTTGTGTTTTGTAAGTGATGGTCATAATCAGGTGATGGCCTCTGCACCTATTGCAGTCCTCTTCTAGCTGATTGCATGTGGAACAGCTGTGATGATGTTCCCATAGCCAATCGCATGGAAACACAGTACAATATCTAGGAACATCATGTTGGTGTTTGCCCATGACAGTCGCTGTGAGTGGAACCCGAATCTGGTGTTTGGTAAATGGCATCAGAGATGATATCTGGATGTTCCTCAAACAACATAAACAGTAGAAAATAGCCTAAAGACAGGAGGGTGATGTGCCAGACATGACTACAGCATGTAACTGTAGCTATGCTTCATTGAGACTACTGCCAGTTTAACAAGTTGTGTGTGGTAATGGCTATTCTGCATGTTTTAAAACTGACAAGACAGTGCTCTGTTTGTGAGGGAACCCCCATCTGTAGGGTCATCTGTGGACTGGTCATTGTATGGAACCATTTGTTTCCTGTGTTACTCACTGAACTCACATCTGTGAACTGCAGGAGCATAGTGTGAGGATTGCAGTCAGTACATGGTGATAGTGATGAGTTACTGCCATCACATCCCTGATTGGACATATGTCACATGAAACAGTGGTATGACAGTCACTGTCTGGGGTTCAGTGATATGCCAATAATGCACCACTGTTCATAGCTGCAGTCACAAGTCTTCTACACTTTGTACAGATGTCATGCAGTATATATGTACATGTTGTGCACCCTCTGCAAATGTATACCATCTGTTGTGTCGGCGCCCTCTCCCTCCCCCCTGCTGTTATATGTAATCCTGAATGCTGTTGACAGTTACTAAGCCATATCTGTGTTAAAACTGCAACACCATGGGCTGTATGGGTTTGGAGGTCCTGGCAGAACCTCCTGTCCTACTTCAGCTGGCCATGGCACCGGGCACCAGCACATCTGGGGCCCAGCCTTGGACCTCCACCTCTGTGGGCTCTGCACCACCTTCTGGTGGAGCCACCACTGAGGATGGGGCTTGTTCACCCTGGGAGCAGGTCCACACAGGAACTTGTCTGCTGTCGTACAGTTCCAGACGTGGTGCGTAGGGAGCTCAATAAGGGGTTTCAAGACCAGATATGCCAGCTCAAGGGCAGAGTGTCACATTTACAGGGTGAGCCTGCCCGTCCTAGACAGCCCCCACAACTGTCACCTTTGCAGCTGTTTTGGTGCAGTGGTGCCTGCCCATGGCTGGGGACCTCCGTCCCACTGTTTCCATCTGGGGGCTCATGGGCTTGTGACTGCCGAACACCCCTCCCCGCCCAAGGTGTATCCCCCCCACGTGTCATATACCGACCCTGTATGCTCTCTTGTCTGTCATCCTACCCAACCTATCCTCCACGAGCATACCTACTCCCCTTCCCCCCACATCCCACTCTCACTCTACAGAAACAAAAGGCCAATCAGTTCCTAGAACAACATTTGCCCCATACATAGCTGCCCATTTCACACAAGTGTCCACTGGACACATGTAACATTTTTAATATGCATCACAACATACTCCAGTTGTCCTCACCCCTGTCTCTCAGGCACACAATCCTGGTATGCACATGACTCCTAAAGGTTCTAGGTACACGTGATGCAGATGACCCCATTGTACACACAACACTACCGGTCCCTCTATGGTTACCCCATTTACCTTTTTTCATGATGATGATGTACACAGCACCTTGCAAGAGTACTGTTCCCACATAATGATTGGACAGGAACTGTTGTGTTAATGTAAATAAAATTCACAGAGTGATGTATTTGGCCAATGTACAAATGGTTGCGTATTAATGACATGTCTGACAGGGGGGTCTTGATATTATAGGACAACACCACTACCTACAAGATGTTGCTGGTGTTTCCTTTTCATTCCTTTGTAATGCTTTGTTGTCACATGGGATGTTCTTGATATATCTATATATAGATAGGCCAGTGCTCATAAGCTTACTACTTATTATACAGCAGAAACTTCTTATTGTAACAATTATTAATGTCTGTTATGTACTTCGCGGATAAAGATTCTAGTTGTCTACTGATGTACTATGTTCTTCATCTGTAACTATGTTTGTATTTAAATTTCTATGTTAATCAAATTGTTAATCACTATGCAAATCCAGTGTAACTACTGTCTGTATATTTTAACTGTGGAACTTTTCTCCCCGGGCCTCCACTGAAAATGGACCTACATCCAGTCAGGCACTCCAGGTCAACAAATGTAAATAAATAAATAATAAAATAAATAAAATATGTATGTATCTATATCTGGGCATAAACACACACACACATACATCTACATGATGGAATACATTTCCTATACTGTTGAATGACTGCGCTGGATGATATGTTTGTGATAACATCTGATGTCTGTATATCTGCCATGGCTTAGTGGTAAATCTCATTAGCTGTGTGTGCAGGGTCCTGGTTTCGAGCCTTGCAGAGGCGGTTTATTTTGTTGCTGGGCAGAACAAGGCCATTGGATGCATGATTAAGGCATATTAGCAGTTCTGAATGGGTGTGCGTGGGTTTGCAGAGCTAAGCAATGCTAATCTCGGTTACAGTTTCTTACACTCAGTTTGCCTCTACATTGCTTCACCAGTTTAATACTCACATACTGGCGGCCAAACAGGCTTACACCTGCTTGCTCCCACTTGCAAATGCACTGCATTTGGTGTTTGCATCTGACACTCCCACCTGGGTGGGTGAGACTGATATTACCTTGTGGTGCCTATTACATGGATTATATGCTTACAGTATCGGAATGGCTGCACATAAGCAAAAGCATGGTTCGACTTGGAATCTGCGGCCTGTCCAGAGTTTGATTCATATTATTGGTTTGCTTCTCAAACAATCTGCACCTGTCTGGCTAATAAATGGGAACTGACACTCTTCAATACAAATAAGTAATTGGGTTTTGGAACCCACATCCTTCAGCCGAGTCATGCTACTGCATGCCTAATATTCTATCATCTTTCCAAGGTTGTAAGTGGAATATGTGCTTTCTGTCCCTATCAGACCTCTCAACGATTGGGAACAAATATCAACTGAATCAGAGACACGTCGTAACAACATCAGGGACACATTTAAATTATAAGTGCACACACACACACACACATATATATATATATATATATATATATATATATATATATATATATATTATATGCTGCAACCATATGTATATATATATATATATATATATATATATATATATATATAAATGTGTGTGTGTTGTGTGCTGTAAATAATGCATACCCAAATGCACTTACACACACTTACTGGTGTTTATATATCCTTAAACCTGCTTACTAGTGCCTTATTCATTATGACACTGACACTTCACTCCAGTTAACTTTTAATTGTTATTTTGCAGGTTATACAGCAGACAGATGTCGCAGTATGTTGATGTACAGATTACTGATGGTAAATGGTATGTGATGCAGTGGGATTCGGAACAGGAATGTCTGTTCGTTAGGCGGTTGCTCTAACCAATACATTATTGCTGTGCTGCTTCATTTGCATATATACCCATATACCCATGTCTCCTGGTTCCCCAAACACCCACCCCAATGCCTCCCTAACACTGCAGTCATCCATTCTCCAGTTGGATTCGTGGTGTATCCACACCACTGCACATTGGCCACTCCCTACTCCTATAGACCTATCCCATCGGTTGATTCACTCCACGTATCCTCAGAACTCCCAAACTTATAGTCCACAAACATTGGTGACATGAGCGACCAAAAGGACACTATTCGCAATGTTTGGGTTGCCCCAAATGGGACATGCATGTGTTTATGTCAAGGTTAGAATCTATACTTCATTACATCCTTACTCCTGTTAACATGACACTACAATAAATTAATAAGTATGACTATGTGGTAATGCACATGTTACACATAAGAACCTAATTATGTACGTGCTCAGCATATTTCTTTTACAAATAGACCGGTTTAGTAATTGCCATTGCTGTAGCAGGCAGATCACAGGAATGATTCCATGTGTGGGAAAGTCCTCACATTTGATTTTTTCAGCACAGCATTCTGCATTTTAGCAGTTTCATCCCTTCTCTTATGTACAACTATTATTCTGTCTACTGTTGAGGTTTGTAAGGGCAGTTTTATCCCTTCCTCATTATGTCATGTTATCTATTATTTATCTACTGATCCACAG
>NW_025056159.1:0-7316 GCF_019279795.1 Protopterus annectens | reverse complement strand
ATTTTCTGCTTTGTCCTTCAAAAAAAAGAGAAATACATTTTCAGTAATATAAAGGATCCAGATTAAACAAACAGAAGTCACCTACAATAAAAAGACCAAAGGCCTTTCCACACAAGAGGTACTCTGTCAACACCAACAAAATTTACCAAGAAATTTCACCAAACAAAAACAAGAATAGCTGTTAAAACAGCTTTTGTTAAGAATAAAAAAATTTCCCTGACAAAAAAATGGGAAAATAATCACTTTAGCTCACCCCTCGAGACCACGCCTTCACTTGTTAGCGCCAGATCTGGGGACTGGTAGGGTGCATCCTGGGATATAGTAAGCTCAGCCAATAAGAGACTTCCCTTTGGCATGCGGGGCCCGAGGATCGGCTCAACCCATCAGTCAGAATGTGGGAGATAGGATCACATAACATCTGAGCATTTCATACAGGTCAACAAGGTCACAAAGGATTTTTTGCACCTTTAAAAGAAGAATCTCCAAAAACAAAATTTTAGAAAACTTTGTCCAACAAATTTAAAATGACAATCATAGAAATTAAATAAGATTTTCAAATTGATTTTTGTCTTGAACAATTTTTTCAACATTTAAATGAAATCAAATTTTAAATCTATGCTTCACTGTCTGAAACCAAAAGATACCATCTGAGTTTTTTGTTTTAAAAAAAGGCACAAGGGGCACAGTTACTGGTAGAAATTTGAGAATATAAACAACTAATGCTAGTAAACGCTGTTTTTGAAAGTATACCTAAAAAGGAAAAATGGCACTTTTTAACAAAGAATTTTTTTTCCAAAAATGTTTACTACTAAATTTCTTAATGGTGGTGAAAAAAGAAATGCAAAGGTTGCTGGCCCGGGGATAGTGACACTTTAATGGATCACAGTTTTACAAGGAAAACTTTTGGAAAAAAGGGTAATGCAAAAAGGGGGAAAAAGACAGATAAAAGGAGGTACCTCAAAAAACAGAAATATAAATCCTGCAGGCCAAGCTGTTAAAACAGAGCCTAATTTTTCACATACAATTTGTCAAAGCTTTCCCCAGTTCAATCATTTATGGAAAATATGTGGAGAAAATGTAGCTAAAATACCCGAAAATACAAACATCGGGAAATGGAAAAGCATGATCGAGGACACATAAAAGGAGCAGAACATAGCTCAGTTGGGCCCCGATAGCCATTGCCAAAAAACTCCAGTTGTTAAAGTCATGTCAGCATGGAAAGTAAAAGGGAAAAACCCTACTGTTGAATACACCAAGGAAGGTATACACAGAAATTCAAAAGGGGGTTGATTTTTATGCTAATGAAAAGGAAAGTGGAGTTTCAACAGATCAATTTTCTCTCTTAGCCCAAATTTGAGAGCTAGTCAAAAACAGGGGACCAAAAAAACAAGAAAACAGCTCCCCGGAAAAAGAGAAACTAAAGTACCTCTCACAGGAAAATTAGTTTTATGGGGCCATTTTCAGATGAAGAGCTAACATGGAGACAAACCTGCCTCCTTTTTGGAGAAGGGGCCCCGGGCCTCTACTTCATTCAAAAACCTGACAGGGTGCAATGAAATCCATGACAAGCCTTTAAAGGGGCTACAGAGAACCAGCAAAAGCACCCAAATTAGACTAAAACCAAGGAATGACCTGCTCTACAAGGTAAAAAAACAGGAGTTTGAGCCATTTTTCTTTCAAAGCGATTAGTATTCAACCAATTTTGGCCCATCTTTAAAGGAATGGATAGGCCACAAAACTTAAGATCAATTTTTGTGTCCTGTTATGAAGGACAGCAATTTTTGGCTTGCCCAGGGTGAAAGAACTACAAGGTGTTTAATCCCTGACATCCTTTGTGTTTTTTCAAAAAAGATATCCATAACAGTAGACCTGAAACATTTAAAAATACAGTTTTTTACCATAAATGTAGATGTCCAGGCATCTGCAGTCCCAAAAGGTTGTCCTAGGCAGCCCTTGTGGCCATTCCCAAAATTTGGGGCTGGGCCCCGGGTGATTGTTCACCCACCCATAGGGAGTTCTGGGGTATAAAGGCACACGCCATTTTCCTCAGTGTTTTTTTCCCCCGACCCGGTGCCCCTAGGGGAAAATTTTGGGTTCAAATGTTTCCCAAAAAATAAAAGCAAATAAAAAAAAATATACATATATACAAACAAATACCATAATAGATTAGCTAGCTACAAGATGGGCAAATACCCGGGGTAAAAGAGGGGAAGGAGGGGGGGAACCCGATCAAAGAAAATGGTAACAAAAGTACAGTTTTTTTACCATAAATTTGATGTCAAATGGGTAGCATCTGCAGTCATAACAATGGGTTGTCCTGTCCCCGGCAGCCCTGTCGGGGGATTCCCAAAATCCGGTCCGGGCCCCTGATGTCGCCCACCCACCCTCTCTGTTGGTTTTAAAAGCATCAGCCCATTTTCCTCAGTGTTTCTTGCCCCAGATGCCAGTAGCCCGCTTGCAGGCTAAAATTTGGATAGATGCCAATGTTTCCAAATAGATAGAGGTAAACACAACAATAAGCATGTATGTACATATATACAAACAAATACACCATAAAAGACTCCCCCCCCAACAGCTAGCTATTAGGAGGGTAAACACCCTAGGAGTACCACAGAGGGGAAGGAGGTGGCGTAGTTCTGACTGCAGATGCTATCCAGTTCGGACATCTACATTTATGGTAGGTACAAAACTGTACTATGTCCTTCATGGATGCATCTGCAGTCATAACAAGTGGGTAGAATACCATAGCCAACTAGGGGAGGAGGATAAAAGTAGATTATGGTGTGTTTAGGATCCCTTGCAGTACAGCAGTGGCAAACCCTGCTCGGGATCTGGAATATAGAGGCAAATTATAATGCTTGGCAAATGTATGCACGGAGGTCCAAGTAGCCGCCTCAATAATGTCTTTGGTTGCCACCCGTAAGAAGGCTGTGGTAGTGGCTGTGCCCTTGTAGAATGAGGTCTTATGTTCTGTGGAATTGGTTTTCCATGGAAGGAGTAACAGTCTATGCAATTTCCTATCCATTTGGAGATTGTCTTTTTGGGAAATAGCTTTTCCTTCCCTTCCTGTTGCATAGGCTACAAAAGTTGGTCAGTCTTTCTGCTATTTTTGTTCTGTCCAAGTAGGACAGTAGCTGTCAATGTACATCCAAGTTAGGCAGTATTCTTTCCCCTGTTTTGTGGGTTGGGAAAGAAGGTAGGTAGGTGGATTGCCTGGTTTAAAGACACTCTGGATACCACCTTGGGCATAAATGTAGGATTAGTCCTCATGGACACTCTATCTTGGTGGAAGATTAGGAAGGGTTGCACTGCCATTAAGGCCTGTAGTTCTGAAACCCTCCTTGCTGAAGTAATTGCCAGTAGGAAAGCAGTTTTCCATGACAGGTGTTGTAGGTCTGCTGTTGCTGCTGGTTCAAAGGGTGATAGTGTCAACTTTTCTAGCACAAAGTTTAAATCCCAAGCTGGTAATGGTGGTTTCCTTGGAGGTTTTACATTCTTGATTCCTCTGAGGAACTGCCTGAGCAAAGGGTGAAAAACAGGTGGATCAAAGCTGTATTCTGCTGAAATAGCTGATGCATGTATCTTGATGGAGGAGTAGGACAGGCCTGAATGAAGAAGTTCGCCAGATACTCCAGAATGTTAGGCATATCTATGTTTGACACATCTTTTCCTTTTTCCCGTACTCCAAATGACAAACCTTTTCCATTTTCCAGCATAGTTCCTTCTTGTTGAAGGTCGGGTGCTTCAAGAATAATGTCTTTAACTCTTTGGGAAAGTTCTGGATTAGCTTGCTATGTGATGTTCCATGCAGTCAGTTGCAGCGTTTTAGGTTTGGATGATGATGCTGTAGTTGTTCTGAGTTAACATCAAAGGCATCAGGGTATTGGCCACATATTGTTCGAGACATGCTCTTCAGTAGTGGGTACCAGTGTTGTCTTGGCCACTTTGGTGCTATCAGGATTATCCTTGGACGTTCTTCCTTGATTTTTAGTAGTACCTTGTGTATCAAAGGAAGAGGGGGGAATGCATATGCTGTTAGGCCTTTCCAGTTGAAGGAGAGTGAGTCCACTTTCCATGCTAGTGGGTGGAATGTCCTTGTGCAGAATGTTTTGAGCTGGTGATTGAGAGGGATGCAATAGGTCTATCTGTGGCATTCCCCATTTCTTTGAGATGGTCTTGAAGATGTCCGGTGCAGCTTCCATTCGTGGCATCCGTGGTTCTGCTTAATATGTCTGCTAGAGTATTGTCTTTCCGGTACAAATATTGCCCGTAACTGAATGTTGTAGCTGAGTGCCAGGGTCCACAGCTCCAAGGTCATTCTGCATAGGGGGTATGAATGAGTGCCTCCCCGTTTGTTGATGTACCACATGACTGTGGTGTTGTCTGTCCTTATCATCAACTGGCCCTCTTTGAGAAATGGTTTGAACTTTTGGATTGCCAGTTTTACTGCCAGCATTTCTTTTAGATTGATGTGCAGGTGAAGTTGATCCTGTGTCCACAATCCTTGCACGCATTTGTCCAGCAAGTGGGCCCCCCATCCTAGGTCTGAAGCGTCTGTTGTGATGGTCTGGTTTGGGTTGACATCTGAAAGGGTAGGCCTGGGTTTGACTGGCATGCCTGAGCCCACCATAGGAACTCCTGTTTTAAGCATGGAATTAGTGGGATTTCTGTTTCTAGACTGTGTCTGTGTTGGGACCATAAATTCTTTAGGTACCACTGTAGTTTCTCATATGTAGTCTGGCAAATGGGACCAAGATTATGCATGATGCCATGAAGCCCAAGGCCTGCAGAACTTTTCTTGCTGTTAACTTGTTCAGTTTTGTTAGTGCCAAGAAGTAAAGAGGAAGTTCTTTTTTTTTTTCTGTAGTCAGGAATGCCATTTGTTGTACTGTGTCCAATTCGCAAGAATGTCCTTGTTTGGGATGGTATCAGCCTTGATTTTTGTAAATTGACTGTGTATCCCAGTCCTTGTAGCAAGTAAATGACCCTTTGTAAATCTGTTGTCAGCTTGCTTTTGTTGTCCCCTTGTAGCGGGCAGTCGCCAGGTATGGTAAATTTGAATTCCTGTAGTCTGCAATCATTACTGATGCCAGGCATTTTGTGAATACTCTGGGCCCAGTAGATAAGCCAAAGGGCAATGCTGAGAATTGATAGTGCTCTGATCCTGCAAGAAATCTGAGGTATCTTCTGCAGATTGGTCGAATGGGGACGTGCAGGTATGCCTCCTTGAGATCTAGAGTTACCAGCCAAGACTCCTTGCCCAGCATGGGAAGAAGTTGCTGTAGGGTCAGCATTTTGAATTTTGGGACAATGATGTATGTATTTAAGGTGGACAGGTCGAGAATTGGTCTCCAACTTTTTCCTTTCTTGGAACTAGGAATAGTCTGGAGTAGAACCCTTTCCTTGTTCTTGTTGGCACTCTTTCCACAGCTCTCATGTTTGCTAACTCCATTATCTGGAGAGCCTCTGTTTTTGATTTGGAGGTAGATTTGGCATTCCTCTTTGACTGGTAAAGTGTGGAAGTGAAACCGGTAACCTTGATCTATGGTTTGTAAAATCCACTTGTCTTTTTTTATGTAGTGCCAGTTCTTTGAAAATAAGGTTAACTTTCCCTAGAGGAGCTGCTATTTGTTCCCCGGTAGGCGGGTTTAGGATTAAGTCACTGTGGGTGCTGATGTAGTGGCAGTGGCTGTGTCTGTGCCTCTGTTGTTACCTTGCCACTGTCGCCTCTGTAGGCACCTCCTCTGGATTGGTTTCTGCCTCTGGAACGCCTATTCCTGCCCCTTTGAAATTTTTTTGGAGTCAGGAAAGGACCAATTTTGGCAGGCCAGTTCCTGCTAAACCTTGGGGTTGAACCTGCAAGAAATCTTTAACAGTTTGAACAGATTTTGCCTTTTCTTCCATTTTCTTCATAACCTGCTGGGCAGGTGTACCAAACAAACTTGTCTTGTCCATAGGAGCATCAACAAATTAGCTTTAACATGATCCGGTAAAGCTTGTTCCTTTAGCCATGCATGCTTCTTATCACTGTGCCTGTCATGGCTGATCTAAATGAAGCCTCCAGTGCATCATAGCCACATTTTAAGGAATGGTTCTAACCTGTTGTATGTTATTTACCATCTCTAATACATATTTCTTATCAAGAGATTCATCAGTGGTTAGTTTTTTAGTTAACTGATCAAGCATAAACTCTTGGTATTGTATCATGTGAAACTGACAGTTTAAAGCTCTAGCTGAGAGACTAGCTGAAGTCTAGACCTTTTTACCCCATCTCTCTAATGTCCTTGCTTCCCTTTCAGAAGGTATAGGTTTTTTTCCTGTGGTCGCTACTGCCTTGGGACCCTGGGATATAGTTTCTGGGTCTGCAAGTGGGGCCTTGTAAAGGTGGTGATGAGTATCTGGCACCCTGTAAAATCTGTCTGGTTTGGCAGGGGGTGGGGGTAAAGAATCTCGAGTCGAGCAGACCTCATTGAAGGCATCATCCAGCACGAGAGAACAGGAGGTATAGCTAAGGGCCTGTGCTGTGGAGGTGCAGAAAGGTCCTAAGTCTTTTTCTCGAGTCTGCAAAATCCTGTTGCTGCCATTCGAACTGTTCTCGCATGGCCAGCAAGGTTTCCCCAAAGGAGACTTCTTCTGGTGGAAGCAGCTGGAATGGATTCTTCAGCATCAGAATCTTCAAAATTGGAGAAGGGGGCCTCAGGCTGGTCAGTTATGTCTGATTCATCAGCAGAATCATCAGAAGACACTGCCTCAGGGGGCTATGCCCCAGGTCTCTTCTCCGCGGGCTGAGAGGCCCTGTCTGGGTGAGATTGAGATCCTCAATTAAAGAAATTAAATCTTCTGCCAAGGGAAAACATTTGAGAACTAGAAGAGGGCCTGGATGTGGGGGTTTAACAGGCACTGTTTTAGTAGTCTTGGCTGCTTTAGCCCTGGCAAGGCCTTAATGGACATGGCTGTGGGGGCCTAGCAGCACCAGCTAGGGGAGAGACAACCCAAGGGGTGGTGTCTGATAAGTCAACCACCGAGTGGGTAAAATTTCTGACGATTCAAGAGTTTTAGCAGGGGGCCCCAGTTGTAGAATAGGTTCAGCTGTATTTGATCAGTTTTTCGGTTTCGGGAAACCAGAACCCCTTTTTTTTGGGGGTTTTGGCCAAACCCGGACCCGGGGCGGTCATCTTTTCGGAGATTGGGGGTCGGAGGATCCGCGGGGAAAAAAAAATCAGAACCAAAAAAATGTTCTGAACTCCGCCGCCAAGCGTGGGGGAAAGAGGCACAGGCCAACAGGCTGCTCGGGGGGGCCTAAACAAGGGACAGTA
>NW_025056158.1:0-7241 GCF_019279795.1 Protopterus annectens | reverse complement strand
GCAAGGGCCCACATCAAGTAGGTCACAACATCAAACTAACTCACCGTACAGTTCTTATGGTAACCCCAACTCCACATCGGTTGCATCGCTGCCTGGCCTATCAATAGCAGATGTGTATGACTCATTTTATCTTTAACTACTCTGGATCAGCATCGCTGACATAACTTTCTGTTTATTTGAAATGGTGGTTTGAGTGGTGGGGTGGGGTGTTTGCAAATATATGCATTTCAGACCTGTAAAACTAGCATGTATATCATCAATGAACATTTGGCAAAAAGCAATGCCACATGGCTTACCATTACTATAGGTGGCGGGTCCTAACACATCAAAATAGTAATGAACAAAGATTTTTAGGAGAAAAATATCATAAGCAAATGACACATTACAGTGAGTATCCTGCCATGTAAACTTACAGTTCTTCCACTACATCCTCCACACTTCAAAATACTGATAGTTTCTGAAACCAGAATTTGTGTATGACACCATAAAAATTAATCTGATGTGCTGTACAACATTTCACTGTTAAAATAAAACAAAAGACGGAATCCAAATCCACTACTCGAGCAGGGTAGCATTCTACCAGCCAAGGACTTCCACCAAATAAGAATGTTGAAAACAGTTTATTGTCCATAAAACACCGTAAAACACAAGCAGATTGTAAGGTTAAGCGCTTTCATCTGAATATAAAACAGACTTCCTTAGAACCATTAATTACTAGTTAATTGGACCTTATAAAGCCGTTTTGGCGCCAAAAAAGAAAAAAGAAAAAAGAATCCTTACAATTTGACAATACATACATAAATATAAACTTTAAAAATGTTAATATTAATATTAAAATTATTATTAAAATTAATTTTAAAAATTAAAAATGCTTTACTTATTTAATGACCAATAATTATTATAAAAACAGTAATTCTTTTTAAAAACCTCCACAAAATATATATGGGAATATTAAAGTGTGGGGATTTTATAATAATTTCTACTACTCGGTGTTAATACATACAAGTAAGGTGTACAAAAAGTGCGTACACAAATAATATTATTGTCAAATGTGGCAACCCTAAGCACTTATACCTTAACATTATATTATATATGAAAATGAAATGACAAAATTGGTAAAAATAACTTATTAACCACGGTCTAATAATAAAAAGGGTTTTACACTAATACAATCATTGAGACCGGGAGAGGTCGTGGCATCACAAAAGATTTGCCACTCACTCTCTTTCTGTGCCAAAAAAACTTTCCAATTACCACCACAGGCTGAGATATCTACTTGATCAATAATAGAAAATGTAAATGCGTGATCTTCCCCTTTATCCAACACATGTTTACTTAATGCATTTTTGTTATCCCCTTTTTTTATTTTATATAGATGTTCATAGATACGTGTTTTTAATTTTCTTTCAGTCTTGCCTATGTAATAGGCAGGACAAAGTAAACAAGTGGCAAGGTAAACTACTCTTGAGGTGTTACAATTCCCGTTTCTACCATAACACACTGTTCTCAATATGTTGTGCAATTTGGTAGTCTTGTTCTCATTAATATGTTTACATTGACTACATGTACCACATTTGCTGGTTCCACTCTTAATCTGGGTAGATTTTATTTTGGAAGCACCCTCTAAGATATTTTTTAAATTAAAAGAAGTTTTACAAACAGTAATGGGTTTACTCGCTAAAAATGAACTATTACCTGCCAAAGTGTTGATCAATTCCCAGTGTCTATTCAAAATCTCCTTCACTAAATTAGTATAAGGATTAAACATGATAATACATACTGTCCTATTAACTTCTCCACCCTTCTTTCCATTTTTGTCTATAAAATTTTCTCCCAGTAAGGGTTTGTATCTATTACCCCAACTACTTTTGACATAGCTTGCTACCTTATCTAACATAACTTTTGGATAATTTCTTTTCAAAAACATTTGATAAATACCTTCGATTTCACTTTCCATAATGTCCCTGGTAGAGGACATTCTGGCTGCCCGGATACACTGTCCTTTAAAAACGTTCTTGAAAATATGTGATGGATGGCAGCTACTATATTCTATATAATCATTCGAAAAGGTAGATTTCCTAAATATTTTAGATACAAAACCTTCTCCAGAGTTACTAATATAGGTGTCAAGGTATGAAATACCAGTTTTTTCAAATTTGAAGGTAAACTTTAGAAAGTCTGTAGTATTGTTCAGGTAGGTAATGAACCTATGTATGTCCTCAATAGGCCCTTTCCAAATAATAAACAGGTCATCCAAATATCGAGAGTACTGTGAAATGTTGTTAAAAAATTCACTTGGAAAAACGTACAAATTTTCCCACTCAAGCATAATCAAATTAGCAAAAATGGGGGCACAAGAGGCCCCCATTGCAACCCCTTTGGTTTGCCTGAAAAGCTCTCCTTGGAATTGTATATAGTTATGTTCAAGTACTAACCTCATCATGTCCAGTATCAAACTGATTCTGTCCCATGAAAGTCCAGAATACTTCTTCAGACTATTACCAAAAAATTAAATTCCAACAGGACCTGGGATGCAAGAGAACAAGTCCTGAACATCAATGGTCAAAAAAGTCAAATCTTCGACTCATACTTCAGGGGTCAGTTTACTCAAAAATTCCCATGAGTCTTTAATTAGATGGGGGACTTTCCTATAAACATGTTTAGTCCAATGGTCAATAGTGACCCCTATATTGTAAGTTTTAGAATGGGAACCAGAAATTATAGGTCTAAAAGGGGGGTTTCCCAAAGATTTATGTATCTTGGGTATACCAAAAATATTGGCCATTTTTGGAAATTCCGTTCTTAAGAAGTTGTAAACTTCATTGGTAATTCGATTGTCCAAAAGATATTCTTCTATAGCCAAATCAATCCTCCGATAACCTATATTGATTTGGTTAAGAGACACCTCTTCATAATTTCCAGAATGGAACAAAATATCATGAATGGCTGTGTTGTAATTAAGTGTATCGAAAATGACCAAACCCCCTCCTTTGTCTGGTTTCATTATCCTAATGTTAGAATTTGCCACTACTTCCTCCAAACAAGTTCTCTCACCCTTTGATAAATTGTCTTCAAAATGTGTATCAGGACAGGAATTATTACGTACTTTCTTGAACAGCCTATATACATACTTACAAACCATCTTTTCATAGAGTGCCACTTGTGGATTAGATGGAGGAATGTATGCACTCTTTCTAGATAACCTGTTACATGTGTTAAAACATGTGTTTGTGTTGTTCTGTTCATCCCTAAACTGTAAAGTCAAATTGACTCTATGACAGAACAATTTTACTTCCTTAACCACATCTACTAAATTAAATTTAGCTGTGGGAATAAATTTCATTCCTTTACTAAAAAGGGTGAAGAATTCATGTGAAATATAGAACTCAGTATAGTTATATACCTTAAAACCAGCAAATGTGAGAACAAGTGGGCCCAAAGTACTGGGTGTACCTAAATTATCATTGATCAAAGAACCGTTAACACTAGTATCGCCCAAAAAATTAGAAGCAGTAGGTGACACCAATTCAAAAGGGGGTTCAAGGGCGGAAATGTTAGAGAACCCCCCTGTAGTCTCTAATGCCTCCTTCTGTACTGTATGGGTGCAGGGTGAAATCTCCCTCCCTGAAAATTTGTGTTATTTTCGTATCTATTGGCCCTACCCATCCCTGTGGTATTGTGGATATCAGGTTGCCTATCTGTCGCAACTTTAGGTTGTGGCCAAATATAGGCCCTTTGAATTTTGTAATGCTCCGAATCTCTTTCTAACTTATTTAACTTCCTGTTATATACAACTGTAGCTTTGTTGTTAGCTACCTGAAATTGTTTAAAATAAAGATCTTGCCACATTTCAAAAGTATTGTCATGCACAATTTCTTCATTTAAAATTTCAATTTCATTCAATAACATAGAAATTTTTTCGTCATTCAGTCTCACAAGTGTTTTAATATAGGTAAACCCAAAATCATCAGACATGTGGTTAAATTCTTGAATGACAGAGTTAGTGTAAGATATACCCAAAGGGAGTTTAAAAAATCGCAAACCCTTGGGCACAATTTGTAACTTCAAACATTTATCCAAGTATGCATTGTCTATTTTTATACTCTTTAAACTCACTAATTTCTTACCCAACAAAAATATTTTCATTATTATAGGCTCGGTGGTTGCACTTGACAAATTCCTACAGTATACATTTCTATTTTCTACATTAGTAAAAGACTGAAAATCATCACTCAAAAAATTATTGAACACATCATTTGAAACATTACTTTTGTTTAATTCCCCAGATAATTGCCCTTTTTGTGGGGTTTTAATTTAGTACAAGGACTAGAAACTTTGTCTCTGTTAACAGCACCTTTTTTAAAAATGCCACCTCTGGTCCCTGTGGCGGAATAAGTCCTTATCTTCTCCCGTTGTTTAGGTCTAGCCCCCAAACGGTGCATCTCATCTTTGGTGTGAAAGAGACTGAAATCAAAAGTAAAATCGCCGTTTGGTGAAATGTTAATGTCCCCTTCTCTTGTTTCAACATTTAAATCCACTGTCGGTGTTCCTGTACAGTTAATAACCACTTGTCCGTTTGGTATATCCTCCTCACTCCCAGCGTTGGCAAATGTTAAAGGCTGTACATGTACAGGCTCCTGGGATAGTTTTTGACGTGTGTAGTCCATGTTGGTTCCTTGTTGTACTACTTCAGACAGTCTCCCAACAAGCTCCAATAGCTTACTGACGTCACTCTGCAGCGACGTTACTTCTGCATGAAGGTTGGTGTAGTCTTCCCTGCTCAATGAAGCAGTCGGGGACCCGGTATCAGCCATCGATTAAACTCAAGAAGCCAAAAGCAAATATAAATCACAAAAAATGAAACAAAAGACTGAATCCAAATCCATTACTCGAGCAGGGTAGTGTTCTACCAACCAAGGACTTCCACCAAATAAGAATGTTGAAAACAGTTTATTGTCCATAAAACACCGTAAAACACAAGCAGATTGTAAGGTTAAGCGCTTTCATCTGAATATAAAACAGACTTCCTCAGAACCATTAATTACTAGTTAATTGGACCTTATAAAGCCGTTTTGGCACCAAAAAAGAAAAAAGAATGTGCCCCCATTTTTGCCAATTTGGTTATGCTTGTGTGGGAAAATTTGTACGTTTTTCCAAGTGAATTTTTTAACAACATTTCACTGTACTCTCGATATTTGGATGACCTGTTTATTATTTGGAAAGGGCCTATTGAGGACATACATAGGTTCATTACCTACCTGAACAATACTACAGACTTTCTAAAGTTTACCTTCAAATTTGAAAAAAATGGTATTTCATATCTTGACACCTATATTAGTAACTCTGGAGAAGGTTTTGTATCTAAAATATTTAGGAAATCTACCTTTTCAAATGATTATATAGAATATAGTAGCTGCCATCCATCACATATTTTCAAGAACGTTTTTAAAGGACAGTGTATCCGGGCAGCCAGAATGTCCTCTACCAGGGACATTATGGAAAGTGAAATCGAAGGTATTTATCAAATGTTTTTGAAAAGAAATTATCCAAAAGTTATGTTAGATAAGGTAGCAAGCTATGTCAAAAGTAGTTGGGGTAATAGATACAAACCCTTACTGGGAGAAAATTTTATAGACAAAAATGGAAAGAAGGGTGGAGAAGTTAATAGGACAGTATGTATTATCATGTTTAATCCTTATACTAATTTAGTGAAGGAGATTTTGAATAGACACTGGGAAATGATCAACACTTTGGAAGGTAATAGTTCATTTTTAGTGAGTAAACCCATTACTGTTTGTAAAACTTCTTTTAATTTAAAAAAGATCTTAGAGGGTGCTTCCAAAATAAAATCTACCCAGATTAAGAGTGAATCCAGCAAATGCGGTACATGTAGTCAATGTAAACATATTAATGAGAACAAGACTACCAAATTGCACAACATATTGAGAACAGTGTGTTATGGTAGAAACGGGAATTGTAACACCTCAAGAGTAGTTTACTTTGCCACTTGTTTACTTTGCCCTGCCTATTACATAGGCAAGACTGAAAGAAAATTAAAAACACGTATCTATGAACATCTATATAAAATAAAAAAAGGGGATAACAAAAATGCATTAAGTAAACATGTGTTGGATAAAGGGGAAGACCACGCATTTACATTTTCTATTATTGATCAAGTAGATATCTCAGCCTGTGGTGGTAATTGGAAAGTTTTTTTGGCACAGAAAGAGAGTGAGTGGCGAATCTTTTGTGATGCCATGACCTCCCCCGGTCTCAATGATTGTATTAGTGTAAAACCCTTTTTATTATTAGACCGTGGTTAATAAGTTATTTTTACCAATTTTGTCATTTCATTTTCATATATAATATAATGTTAAGGTATAAGTGCTTAGGGTTGCCACATTTGACAATAATATTATTTGTGTACACACTTTTTGTACACCTTACTTGTATGTATTAACACGGAGTAGTAGAAATTATTATAAAATCCCCACATTTTAAAATTCCCATATATATATTTTGTGGAGGTTTTTAAAAAGAATTACTGTTTTTATAATAATTATTGGTCATTAAATAAGTAAAGCATTTTTAATTTTAATATTAATTTTAATATTAATTTTTAATATTAATATTAACATTTTTAAAGTTTATATTTATGTATGTATTGTCAAATTGTAAGGATTCTTTTTTCTTTTTTCTTTTTTGGCACCAAAACGGCTTTATAAGGTCCAATTAACTAGTAATTAATGGTTCTGAGGAAGTCTGTTTTATATTCAGATGAAAGCGCATAACCTTACAATCTGCTTGTGTTTTACGGTGTTTTATGGACAATAAACTGTTTTCAACATTCTTATTTGGTGGAAGTCCTTGGTTGGTAGAACGCTACCCTGCTCGAGTAGTGGATTTGGATTCAGTCTTTTGTTTTATTTTTGTGATTAACATTTCACTGTTGCCAATATTCCTTACTTCTGTATAATTAAGTAATCATTAAAACAGAAGTTATTTCTTAAGGAATATAAAATGTGAATTATTTTCTATTTGATGTCCTTCAACATCATTAAACAGGAATTAATGAGCAATCAGGCATAGTAACATCACTATTATTCTAACAGATAATAAAAATATTTTAAGATGAGAGAACATGTCAAATGAACAGTGACAGCAGACCATGCACCAAACAACATAGTCCACAAATATCAATGCATGCATCAGTTATAAAGGAAACACTAACTTGAATGCCA
>NW_025056157.1:0-7684 GCF_019279795.1 Protopterus annectens | reverse complement strand
TATCCCTTTTGTTTGAAGGCACAGACGTACACAAAGTCTTTCTAGTTATTGGGCATTGACAATTACAAAACAGGTACATGAATAGCCAGGCTACAAAAGGCCCTAGGGCCATTACACTGATAACTGCCAATTGTGAATTCTTCTAGTGACTTGCAAGGGCATGACATAGTTTTCCTTGTAATTTTGTGTAACAACAAAATGCTAGAATCTATTAATACATATAATAACCACAATCAGCTATGGTGGAATGTAGTAAAATGTGACATACTGGTTAGCAATGTATGTTTTATTTTTTGAAATTGGCTATAATTTACTAGGTTACACACTGTTGTATACAATGTATTCTATATAGCATACATCATGGACAAAACTGGGTTAAAATAACAAAAAGAGGACAGCTGTTTACATAACTCCCAGGATAAACAAGTCCACAATACTCATGACCACTGTTTCCAGGAAAGGTAAAAATTGCAGTGTAGAATCTTGAATATGCTGAAACATACCAACATTGGTGTTAGGTGACATTCAGGTGGCGGCATTTCCCTAACCCATTGTCGAACAAAGTATTAGTCCATATAAAATTGATACGCTAGAAAAGAGCCATACATATGGTGTAGTGGACTAGTGAGGATAACAAAGAAATGATGTACTGTTACTATTATGCGTAAGAAGACCAGGAATTTCATGTTATCTTATGCGAAAGGAGAGTTAAAGGTACTCAATACCATTAAGCTTCTACATTTGAAGAGAAATACTGGCAAAACATCAGAATACATAGACTTTCACAGCACAAACAATAAGATCACCGAGGGGGAATGAAATCCACAAGATTACTACGTGACAACTTAAACAAATAGAAGTAGAATTTATGAAATACTTCCAAAGTGAAGGATTGAAGTGTAAAAAGGTCTACCACAGTATAATGCACAGTATCAAGGTGCAATTATTCCCCAAAAGTAGGAAGAACTGAAATGAGCAAATATGGACTGGTGGAAATTATTATCATAATTTCTGCATTTTTAATCATGTCAGCTCCTCAGATATCATCTTCCTTCAGTCTGTTTTGTTCTTTTTTTCGCTTTTTATGGTTAGGCATCGGCTACAGCAGAACCGGCGGGTCAAAATCACGAACAGCGTGATTTTGCAATGTTTTCCAGTATCGCCGCAACGAAACTCTGTGCATCCGCATAAAGTTCCGGAATACTCAACGTTTACACTCGCACCAGCCCCATAACGCAGCGTCCCGCCAGAGCCCACCGCCGCCCTTATCATCTTCCTCTTGTATCACCTGCTAAATGGCGGTTTGATATTGCCTCGCGCCCACCCGGAAGAACCGGGCGCCGGTCTGGTATATTCAGTTCGTCCGCGATAACAAAACCAGGTGATGACATTAATAAGGCCAGGATGCTCGCAAAGCCACACCGCTTTAAATGTTCCATTGCGGTGCAAGTGCCAGAAATCCTTTGATACCTGTAGCATCTACGCTTTCATATTGTTATACCTCCCAGCCCAAAACCACACCACTCCATTGCTTTTAAGGCATTATTACACACACAATGGTATGTATTTTGCAAATCTAATTCATACATTCATCTGAATTGTCAGTTCCAAAATCTCCCCTAATTTTGCCCTCCAATGCTTGCTTATATCCATACTGATACACAGTTATAACTATCTGTTGTGGGCTAGATATTGTACAGCGGAATGACTTCCTTTTGTCTCCCTTTATTTTTTATTTTATTTTACATTTGTTGACCGGGCTAGTCTAGCTGGATATATTTCCATTTTCAGTAGAGGCCCAGGGAGAAAAGCTCCACACAAGATACAACAAAATAACAAGTTAGTGAAAAACTAATTAATTGATAAAATCTAAAAGAAAAATGAAAAATAGACAAGCCATACAATTGTATAATGACAAAAAATACAAAGTCAATTAGAGAGGATATTAATTTGGAAAAAAAATAAAAAGCATATTAAAATATAGAGAGAGATTAGGGTACAAAGGACAAAAGGAAGATGTCAAAGTTAAGAGAGGAAGAGGAGGTAAGGCAGTAGATAAGGAAAGAAAGAGACAGAGAAGGCAAAGAGAAGAAAGAGAAGAAAGGAGAAGGTTATGAGAGAAAAAGTTCAAGGGTCAAAGGATAAAAGGTATTAGCTAGACCGACTAAGATAAACAAAGTAGTAGGTAAAAAGAGGGAGATAAGAGGGAGAAGTTAGTCTGGTGTACTACAAAACAAAGCCAGTGGTTTTAAAGTATAGTTTAATTTTGTTTGAAGAGGGGTAAGGAAGCATCTGTGTAATTTCTAGGTAGAGATTCCAAAATTCTACCTACAGAATTAGTGAATAAGGAGTCGCCAGCCGAGTTGTTGTTAGATCGACAGAACTGGCCAAGAGCTTGCAGGAGGATCAAGGGAGGTAAGATTTCGCCATAGGGACTAAGAGTTGTGAGAGTATAGGGTGTTATCAGGTAGGTTGGTGTAGTGATTTTGTGGGCAACAGTGAGGTTGCAAGGTAGTTTTGTAGTTCAAGCCAGCCTAGAAGTTTCCAAGTTATGGCAGTGATGGGTTCTGAAAGGATACTTGTGGTGGTTACGATGTTATTGTAGCAAGAATAGTCAGTTTAGTTTGGTTTTTCTTAATGCAAGGGTTAAGATTGGTGAGGCATAAAAGATGGGAGGCACAGTAGCTCTGGTAGTTGGGGTTAAAAAAAGGTTTAATAATGGCATAAGGATCCTATTTTTCTGCTAACTGATTTGATGGTGTTGTTACGTGTTGGATCAAAAAGAGATTATTATCGATGGTTATTCCTAACAGTTTAGCTATGGGAGTCAGAGAAGGCAGTGGCGCGAGCTAGACAAGATGGTGAAGTTAGGTGGAGAGGTTCGAGGGTGGGGAGAGAGGGAGGTTTGTTTTTAACGCTAGAAGGAGGTACCGCTCTAGAAACCATGTTTCTACTGTATTAAAAAATATTTTGAGTTAGTGAGATTAAATCTGAGGAGAAGCTGAACATATAACGGTAGAGTCACAATGCATTGAATACAGGTACGAGGATTACAGTGTGAAGATCATTAATATAGAGGGAGTACAAAGGACCAAAAATAGAGCCTTGAGGGACCTCGATAGAGATGGGCAGTAATGAAGAGATGTGGTTATCCCAAAGAACTGCTTGTTGTCTCTGTTAGTCAGATAAGAACTAAACCATTTAATGGCAAGGTTATCAAATGAGGGATTCAAGGATGGGATTAAAGAAGAGTGGTTGACCATGTTGAAGGCTTTGGAGAGGTCAATGAATAGAGCAGAAGAGAGAAGGTTATTCTATTGACTTTACTACGGTGTCTGCTAAAGGAAAGAAGGGCAGTGGTGGTAAAGGTGGAGGAGGTCTAAAGTCATGGTTGACAATTAGCTACTATGTTGTGTAAAGAGAGATGCACAAGCTGCTGATGAATACATTTCTACATTGATTTTTCCTAGGGTGACAGAAGAGCAATTGGTCTAAAGTTAGATAGTCAACAGAGTTACCACCTTGTGTAGCTGGATATGAGAGACTTATATCAGGATGGTTCCCCTTGGATTGGCCCTCTATTAATGAGCATAGATATTGGGGAAAGCAATTTCGGCAGCCTTTTAAATGATAAAGAGAAGGAGTTTGTCAGCAGAGGGGTACAAGGTTTCAGTTTGTGAATTAGTTTGTAGATGAAGGATGCAAGGATTAGGTTGTAGAGAAAAAGTTGTAAGAAGAATCTACTAGATTATTTGGGGACAAGTTGTTGCAATTAATGCCTGCAAGAGAGATTGAATAGTTTCAGAGAAGAAAGAGTTAAAAGCATTTGCAGCCAGGGAGGGGTGTCAGGTCAGCATCAAGGGGGAGGGAGTTTGGTTGTTCTTGGTGAAAGGGAGTCTATTGACGACCAGAATTGCTTGGCTTATTGAAATTAGTTTCTGAAGTCTAGTATTTTCTTTCATCAGAGATTATAGCTTTTTGGTAAGATTCCTGTTGGCTGAAGTGGAGAAAATCAGAGCTGTTTCCTATGGCATCTCCATTTGGCCCAGACCTTATTTCTAGAGAGCATTAGTTTTTAGTTTCAAGAGAGAGCCAAGGGCTGCATTAGTGCTTCTCATTCTAATGCTACACTCTGGAGCACATGTTTGTCAAGAATTCCACAGGAGATAAAGAATGATACTGCATCTTTTAAGTGGAAGTGATTTAAGGGGTCTTAACACAAGATTTGAGCACTTTGAAAAAGGTCTATTTTGAAGTGTTTGCAGGTAGAGCGTATTTTTCATACAGGGGGTTTAGACACTAGCCTTTTCTCTTGTAATATAAGTTAAGCAGTGGTCACTGGAGGTCGTCTGGCAGAGTTCCTACTTTATAAGTAATGTTGATTTTGTTTGTGAGTATCCAGTCTAGGATACTCTCTTTTCTACCACTTATTAAGCCTCTGGTAGTAGAAGTAATGGATTGGGTAAAACCATTTAGGTTTATGGGAGAGGATGGATTTTCAGCATTAATAGTATTCCAATCAATATTAAAGTCAAATGAGAATTATGGTTTTTGAGGTAGTTGGTGGAAACCCAACTAAGTCTTCTAAGATGGGTATATAAGGTCACCTGAGGTATGTACATGCAGATGATGTAGAGGATTTTTAGGATTTAATAGGAGCTTAGAGATTATGGCTTCTACTTTACTATCATGGGCTGGACAGGCTGGAAGGGTAGAGATATTGAGGTGATTTTAAACAGAATTGCCACACCACCACCTTTCATAGATCGGTCAAGTCTATGTATATTGTAGCCTGTGGGTATAATTTCAGTATCTTTTAGTAGCTGGTTTAAGCCATGTCTCTGTTAGGCAGAGAATGTCAAACCGGGTAGTGTCAAGGAGGGCATGCAGGCAGGGTACTTTTGTTGTTTACACTTTGTATGTTAAGATGCCCCATGAGGAAGGTGCATTATTGAGCCTGGTCTAGATACTCTGAGGAGAGGGATGTATGGGGCCAGGGTTGGGGTGAATGTCTCCATCTTGTAAGGTGGGATTTTCAGGCTTATATGTGAATTTGCTTTCTAAGAAGAGAAGGCAGTCTTTATTTTCTATCTAAGAGTAGCATAGTTTAGGTGAGAGTGCCTATGAAACTTAGGTAGAAGAGATAGCTGGGGGTGGAATTAACATTTGAGAATGACGGAGAGAAGTGGAAGAATGAAGATGTATATTTCTTTGGGTAGTGAGGGTGGATATTAAGGAGTTTTCAAAGAAGGTAATGAGGTAAGCTGAAAATAAGTAGTTAGGAGTAATACTAAGAGTATAAGAATGTAGGCAAAATGGGGAGCCATTTTAGAAGTGAAATCAGAATGAAGGTTACCTAGAGTAAGGATACAAGATGAGGGGTAATAGAGGTAGTAAGGTATATAATATAATAAAAGCAAGAGGAGAGCTAGTTAAAGGGTGAAAGAGGAGAGCTGTGAATATTAAAGGGTTAAGAAAGGAGAGGCAGTTAAAGGATTTGAGGGATGGTAGGTGGAAGGTTAACAGAGCAAGAAGGAGGGATACAAGTCACAGGATAGGTGGGCAAGTAAATGCACAGAGGAGGGAGGAGGAAAGGGGGTATATATGGGAGGGTTTCCAAGTTTAGCGGAAAGAGAGGATAGAAGGTAAGATAAGGGGTGTGACCATAGAGCCATAAGGTTAGGACCCCTGGGGGTGGGTGGGAATTGGGGGTTAGGTGGGGGAGCGATGAGGAGAGACCAAGAGGGAACGGAGGGGATACACAGAGTAAACTTAAGAGGAAGGAAAAATTATCAGAGAAAGCTAGCTGAGGCCAAGTAAGTAAGGTAGCTTAGGAGGATAGGGTAAGAGTGGAGGAAGAAATGGATAGGAATATGAGGGGTGAAAAAGGCAACATGGGGTAGAAATAGAAAACTAGTGCAAAAGATATTAATGGGGAAAGGGTGACATCTAGTGGGCAGTAGCAGTGATTACAGTAATATTCAGTGGGGCTCTGTGGAAGTAAAAAAAGACTAGAGGAAATCTCAAGCTAAATAAAAAAGTTAGGTCAGGAGGGACAAAAGAGCAGGTGGGGGGTTGCTGCTGGCAAGCTTGGACTGGGAGCTAACAGATAGCTTAGCAGGGTTAAAACTGTTACAAATTACTTAGTCCAACATATAGGTAGAGACATACTTTCTTGAATCTTGAGGGGGTAGAGGGTTGCAGAAGAAGGCCAGGTTTTAGAAAGATCCAAGGGTAGTTGGCAAAAATACAGTAGCAGAGGTAGTTGAGGGATTCCACCCAGGCAAAAATACAGGGTATATCCAGGGGGTAGCTAATACAGGAGGAAAGAAGTTGAGAAATAAGGTAATGTTAGAAAAAGTAATCACAACACAATGTATCTAAGACAGTGCAGAAATCACAGGTTGTTCTAGTAATAAACTAAACATTTGGATACTGAAAGGCAGTAAATAAAACAGAAGAAGTTGAGCAAATTCCTTAACAGCAGTTAATGTTTAGGCACAGCACATAGTACAAAAAGCACACTATTAAAGATGGCTACTACCAGCTATATCATATACACCGCCAGAGAAGATATTACCACAAATGAGTTAGTTAACAGGTTAAAAGCAGAGGGAAACATAGAGGTGAACATCTAGTTCCATAACAGTTGTGCCTTAAATAAATGTTGAGGGTAGTGCAATTCTAGATGGGGATGTGAAACCCCAGCCTAATCTACACGTGTAAGGCCACTTCAAGTTACACGCAGTTCAGGTAGAGAGCGGGAAAGAGATTGTGTTTTAAAAATAGTAAGTCAGCGTTAGAGGTTACAGCCCCTAGCAGGAATAAATTCCGTGGACTGTTAAACATGTGATGGAGTCTTAAATCTATCAGTATAAAGACTAAGGAGGAGTAAATAAGTCCTAATCAATATGACTGTCGCAAATCAGAGCTAGTTGGGTCAACAACGGGGTATTAGAAGACCAGCACCAGAAAGCAGGTCTTTTCAAGGAGCAGCAGTTAGCTGCTTAAAACTACTATATAAATGGAGAAAACTAAGCTGCCACGCTGTCGCTAAAAAATGGTGAAAACTAAGCTACCACGCTGTCGCTACAGCTGGTGCCAGACCAGCACCAGAAATCAGGTCTTTTCAAGGAGCAGCAGTTAGCTGCGTATAACTACTATAAAAATGGTGAAAACTAAGCTACCACGCTGTCGCTAAAAAATGGTGAAAACTAAGCTACCACGCTGTCGCTACAGCTGGTGCCAGTTGACAAGTAAAACTAACTACCCTAAACTAACTCCCTTGTTGCATTCCATTTGTATATTTTGATTTTTTTACTTTGTTCCAACAGCACATTGGTATCAGTCTACCCACAGTTGTACTCATGTATAATATGAAAAAAAAATCAACAGTCCTGCTATGCACATGGATATCTGATAAGAAATAATATGTCTACTACACTGTGGTGCCTACGCACCTCAGGCAAAAGCAATGCAAAACCTATGAATACTGATAAGGGAATATGATTTTATTATGAACAGAGAGACACCTACCTCCTGTGGTGACGGCACCACAGTGGTATGCATAACACTTAAATGTCGGTCTATTTCATCCACCTGTTTAATCTCTTTAAGTACTTTTGAATAAATGCAGTCACATATTTTATGATAATGGGACTTGGTAAATGCAACCCAGTTAATG
>NW_025056156.1:0-6967 GCF_019279795.1 Protopterus annectens | reverse complement strand
CAAAAACACAACACAAGCACACCTAAAATACATCAATAAACACACATACACTTATAATCCTACAACTAACCCTACACTAAACTATACATACACTACTATCTATCCACTTACCTTAACCCAAACACTAACCCTAAGGTTCATCACTATCGCACACTCACCTAACCCATGCCCTAACCCTAACTCACTTAACCCACCCCCAAACCTAATTCACCTAACCCGCGCCCTAACCCTAACCCGCCCCCTAATCCTAACAACCACACAATCGCACACTTACCTGAGCCCAACCTGTAAATCTCCACCACAGCCCTGAAAATAGCGAAGCCACAGAACCGGCCAACCAAATTATTTCCCTAGGAAAGAATTTGGTGTTCTGCAGCTTCGCTATTTTTAGCGTTCAATTAAAACGGGTCAATATTAGAACATTCAAAGTTTTAAAACTTCGATGTTCTGATATAGACCTCATTATCCCACTGTTCTGTGCCCTTATCAGAACAATCATAGAGTACAATGCTTCCTTCGGTATGTACCTGACCAGGCATATGCAGCAACTAGAACAACCTCAGAGGTTCCTTACAAAAAGTATACAAAATGTAACAAACCTGCCTTATGCAGAGCACCTTAAAGCCATTTCCCTCTAGTCAGTCTTCTGTAGATTGCTGAGGGGTGATCTATGCCTGGCTTACTAGGCATTGGCAAACCCACATGTATGAATCTCCTGCATATTCGCCAGAAATACAAGGTGTAAGGACCTGAATTTTGTCTGTGACTTAATGGCGAGAGTTTAGCAACAGGGTGGTAATGTTCAGTGGCTTTGCAGCTTTTACCTTTGAAGAGAGTATCAGTGAAAGCAGTTTTCTAATCATCTGGGATAATTAAGGCAGGAACTTTGGAGATATAAGAAGCAGCTTTTTAAAACTGTAGAGTAAAGGGTGCTATTATCATAATTTGATATAGCAGGGCGGGTTATTTGTGAAATTAGATAATGAACCATTTTGAGCAAGTTGATCAGGGTGTGTTTATTCTGGTAAGAGTAGGAATGGATGGGAGGGGGTCAATATTAGTGCAAGAAAGGAGATGATGCTTCACATTTTGAATTATGTTTTCTGAGTTAAGAGACAGGTGGTATTGGTTTATAAAGGTTCCTTGGAGCTGTTTACAGCTTTGACGGTAAAGTTTAGGTGTTTTTGAATATAGCAGTTTTTCTTTTAGGTAGGGGGGTTTATTATTTTAGTCTGAGTTCTGGTTTTAATTTTAAGGTGCTGAAATACGTTGCAGTAGTAAGTGTTTTGTGCAGTTTTCCATTGTTGCCATTTTATTTCTTTTGCACATTTTTTTTAATGTTTAGGGTGACTAGGGGCAAATATTTCCCCTGTAATGCTGTTTGTTAAGTAGGATATATTGTATTCTGTATTGCTTTTAGGGCTGTTATGGAGACACTTAGGGTTTTTTGGGCTGTTGTGAAGAAGCTTAGGGCTTTATTTGGGTCTGTTTTATGGAACGAGGTGTCCAGCCTGTAAGGCTGAGGTGATTATGGGATACTTGTTCTGTATTGTAAGGATGTAAACATCCATCGGTGATCTTGGCATGTTTAACATTAGAAAGTCTATGGGATAGTGAGCACTGGCAGAATCTGAAAGTGCTTTAAGGTGTGTAAAGTGATGGAGATGTTGTGAGCATGTTACCAAGAAAAGAACTCTTACTGGATTGAGCATATTGTTGCACAAATTGGAAGAGATTGAGGAAGGTGAAAGTTTAAAGTATGTAGTAATTTCTTTTGTAAACCAAACAAGTTAAGACTACAATTCCATAGAAATATAAAGGTGTTATTCATTATGATCACTGCTGCAGTAGCCTTAGCTATATGGGTTGTATCCTGTACAGGATGCAACTGCCAGCTAGCTTCAAAGGCAAATTCCACTCACCCAAACTATTATTTACCTTGAGATGAGCTGAAGAAAAGAAGTGGTTTGGGCACATAGACCTTCACAGCTTTCCTGCCACCAAAGAGCACTTCTATCGTGGGTTTTCAAGGATCAACGCTCAGCTAACACTTTACATAAGTTCCCTTTGGGGAAAAATCCTTCCCCACTTACTGTTCATGACAGAAATTATACTTTTCTGTGAAAATATACATTTTAAGCTAGTAAAGAGTATTTTTCTTGACTGTTATTTGACATTTGGCAACTTATAAACATGAGTATTACTTTTTACTTTTGTGGAAAAAAGTTGTTCAAATGAATTTAAAACTACTTCCTCTGAGGTAAAATTTGTGTTATTTTAGTTTTGGGGCTGGCATAGGTGATGACACTTCCAGAGCTGCTGCCACTGGAACTGCCATGAGGAGGTTTGCTTGGTTGGAGTCCTTTTGAAAGTGTCAGGAATTTCTCATTTGGGTGATGGATCTCCTACATAGACTGGGGTTCTAAGACAACATGAAAATGTCTTGTTTGACTCCTTTTCACAGGATTGTTTTCCTGGGGTGTTTTCTAGATACTTCAATTCAAAGAGCAGAGCTTTTTTTCCACAGGAAAAAAGTAGATCTTTATTTCCATCTATTCCTGAGTTTTTCCACTCAGACTATTGTCTCACTAAGGGAATATCTAAGAATGTTGGGTCTCATGGCTTCTATGATTCTCATGATTCCACTAGTAAGAATCCACATGAGAAAAATGCACTGAAATCTGTATGGTCCCAACATCAACTTCCCCTGATATTCCAAATTCAGTTTTGGGGTTTGTGAAAAGGGAGATAATTTGGTGGACAGACCAAATCTATGAGAATCCAGATCTCTCAATTTCCCTTCCAGATCCAGCACAGTCTGTAACAACAGAATCCTTGGACTTTGCTTCAGGATCAGTGTCTGTTGGGATAAATGTGCAGGGTGTTTGGAACAGAAAAGACAGAGTAAAGGATATAAATGTAAAAATGACATAGGCTTTTATAAATGCTCTCAGCTCTCTCAGTCATCTGTGGTCTCCTGGACAATTACAAGTGTTTACAGACAGTACCACAGTGAGTGGTACATAAACAAACAGGACGAGACCAGATTTTACCTTCTGTGCAGACTAGCCATGGTAGCCTGGGATATAGCTTTTCAGTACAATCTCACTCTACAGGCATCTTACATACCAAAAGAGCAAAACTGTGTAACACACAAACTGAACAGGACCAGTACAGACCCTCTTGAATGGAAATTGAATTGGGGGTCTTCTAGGAAATGATCCAGCTGTGGGAAACATATCAAATAGATCTTTTTGCTGGTACTCACAACAATCAGTTAGCAAAATTCTGCTCCAAGACACCATGCAAGAAGGCTGCAAGACAGATGATTTTTCTTTTCCTTGGACAAGAACTTTACTGTATGCATTTCCACCCTTTCCACTAATATCCAATGTCATACTGAAGATTCAGAAGGTCTCTTCAAAGATCATTGTGGTGACTCCTTTCTGGCTCAGGCAACAGTGGTTTTCCTTTCTTTTGTAAAAGGCCAGGGGTAATTAACACAAATTTCCTCACAGACTGAACCTACTCACACAGGGCAAGGGGTGATTGATACATACCAAACCCTAACAACTACAAATAACTGCCTGAATTATACAATCTTAATACCTTTTAGGTACCTGTTTTTCTGAGGATGTGCAGCAGGTATTAAAGGAGTCAAGAAAACCTGCTACAAGAAAATCATATATTAATAAATGGAAAAAAAATCTAGATGGTGCCAAGACAGGAACACACACCCTTTTTGGTTCTACATTATTTGTGTGAGTTACTATCCTCTGACTTGCCTTACTCCTCCATGAAATTTCATTTGTTGGGCATTTCAGCATGTATGCCCATTGTTCCCCTTCTTTCAATACAGACTAATTTGAAAATGTTTTTGAAAGGGTTGTTAACTACAGATCTTTTTTTAGAAAACAGCTGACTCCTCCTTGGGATCTTAATTTTGTGTTGGAAAAACTAACTCTTGCTTCATTGTATCCAGTTTATCAGACTGACTTTTATTGAGAACTAATTCTTCTTTTATGCCTAAAGTGGTACCCAAGTTTACTTTAAGCCATGCTATCTATCTCCATGTCTTCTTTCCAGAACCTAAAAATGAGGGAGAAAGGATACTCCATACCTTGGATGTACAGACATGATTCAGGTAATATCTTGAAAGACAAAGTCTTTTTAGGAACTCTAATCAGTTGTTCATTTCTTGTAAAGTTAAGAGTAAAGGACAACCTGTGCCAAAGCAATATTACCAATTGCTATAGCCACCACAATTCCAGGCAGAGTCAAAGCCCATTCTACCAGGGCCTTGGCTTCATCTGTGGCTTTTTAGAAAGGGTTGTATTCTAGAAGTATTCTAGAAACAGCAAACTGGTTCTCTATGTATACCTTTACAAAGCACTATAAACTAGAATCCATCTCCAGTTCTAGAACATGCTTTGCTAGGATCATTCTCCAGGAACTACTTGGCCTGCATCTTTCCTCCTCTCAGTTAGTCTAAGCTATGGTAATCTACTGCAGCAGTGATCATAATGAAGAACATAGTACAGCTGTTTAAGTAAACTTACTATAACAGTAAACTTTCAAATAACCACTGCTGCAGTAGCACTCACTTCCTTCCAACACCCCTTATTTTTGCATGTTTTTGTTGACAGGGTGAGGATCTATATTTTTTTTTCATAGTATTGATCTTTTAAGGACTTTAGCCTCCCTCTTTCTGTTGGCATGAAAGCTACGAAGGGCTTGGTACCCAAACCACTTATTTTCTTTAGCTCAGGCAGAATAACAGTTTGGGCATGTGGAAGGTAACCTTGAAGCTTTGGAAGGTGGCTGGCAGTTGTATCCTGTGCAGGGCACAACCTCATATAGCTAAGGCTACTGCAACAGTGATCATTCAAGCATCTACTGTTAATGATAAGTTTACTTACCCAACTGCACTTTTTGTTTTGAGGACCAGGTTTGTAGGGGGTTTAATATTGTGGTAAATGTGTGTTGGAGCTTGTAGGTTGTGCCTGGTAAACTAGGTGGTAGACGTTAGTATTTTCTCCTATTTTAAGTTTGCAAATGAGCCAGTTCAGATGCATTTTTGAGGGGTTTTGAGGCTATTTGTTTGACACTTAGGTGTTTATCTGCTAGAATAAATGTGATACTACCTACAGTTTGTCCTTGTTAATCACTATAGAACACTGCAGTTTTTAGAAGAAAGTGGGAAGATGATCATTGTATTTTAGCAGTGTTTTGGTTATTCCTGAATGTTCATTTTGCACAGTTGTAGGAATGGGTTCAGCAAAACAAATTTGTTTTTGATACTTCTAGCTTTAATGTGGGTGATAATGAGCATTTTTATGTGATTTATAAGTGGATTAATTAAATTAAATTACATTGTTTGTGGTGGGGATTAGCAGGGCATGGGTATTTTTCAATATCACCAGGCTGTTGTCAGCTAAGAATTTGGGATTTTTTTATATTTATATATTTTGTTTAACTAGGTTTTCATCTGGGGTGAGGCCAATTTTTAGTGGAGGTTTATAAACACTGTTTGGTTAAGTGACTTGCTCAGAGTCACACATCAGGCAAATGAAGACTGAGGGGAAACAAACCAAATCTACAGGATGAAGCTCTTTGGTAGTTTGTAGCCTTAATACTGTGCATTAAACAGCCATTTATATATGTTAGAAAGGTTTGTGGTATTTGCCCGAGGGAGATATTTGTTATTTTTAATTTAGTGTTTATTGGAGTAGTTATATTTGATAAGTCAAGATCCCATGCATAGACAGTGGATATGTTTGGTGGTATGTATGAATAGTTTAGGAGTGGGTTTGATGAAACTGGTGTTGAATAGGGTTCAGGGTGTGGTTGTGGTGAGTAATGTGAGGACTAGAAAAAGATTAAACTGTAGTATCAGTGATTAATTGTTAACATGGTGTAAGATTTTAAAAAGGTAAGAGGTCATAGAAGGAGTGGATGTAGCTGTAAAGGGTACATGTATGTATATTTGCTGTAACTAATGGCTTAGATGAAGAAAATGACAAAATGTGGATTGTGGGTGGAGGATGGAATTAAGAGTAGCCTTTAATACCACCAGCTTAAAATGCAGCTGATAGGCAATAGGGTAGACAGGGTAAGGTACAGTGTAGAAGATAGCTTTAAATGTTACTAAAGGTTTTGCACAGGAGAGTGCAGAGGAGATAGGTAGTAGGCTGAAGGACTGAGGATAGGAGAGGAACCTTTTCTGCCAAGATAGAGTGCTGAGGGGGATAATTGTTGCAGAATAGGGTAATAAGAGATGAGGAGCTTCTGATGCCAGAAGTGACCTTAATGAAAGTAGATTTGGATGTTGGATTAAGAGAGAGACTTTAGTGCCACCAAAGGTTTAAGAGAGTCACTGAAAGCTTATAGAAGAGACTAGATTGTAAAAGTGCAGTAAGGTCTATGCTGATACTGAAGGCCAAGAGAGTTAATACTGTGAGATGATACTAAGGGAAATGTTTTAGAGCAGTGTGGGTTCAGTACAGATATAGTAATGGGGTGCCTACAATCACTAAGGATGGGAAGTGGGTAGAAAGAAGAGGGAAGGTATGACAGAATATAGGAAGGCAAACCTTTACTACCACTAAAAGCCTAAGTGACAAGAGTAGGGGGAGGTGACAGAGCAGTGTAGATGACAGTGGAAGCCAATGATACCACTTATGGTGCAAGCACATTTATTTATTTGCATTTGTTTACCAGGGTAGTGAACTGATCAATACTGACTAAATTCAGGCTCAGCCCATGTGAAATACAAAACATTTCAGAAAAAAATACAGAAATATAAGCAGTAACAGAGTAGTTCAGGCTATTTACATGAAAAATGGTGTATATACATTCTAGTGAGCAAGCAAAGTGCAATGTACAGTCAGGCAGTGTGTAATGTACAATATATGCATTAGGTTCTAAAATGGGTCAATCTTCAATGAATCTTGAGAGAGGAGAAGAG
>NW_025056155.1:0-7261 GCF_019279795.1 Protopterus annectens | reverse complement strand
ATTCTATCGCTACTCGAGGTGATCTCTGCCTAACATACAAAAGCTATGTCAAACCCAGTGAGCTGTTGGACATGCTCCACTTAAAGAAATCCCATTCCCACTGAGCTACACGCTCTAGGGACCTAAACCTTGTCACCACAATAAACAGAACATGCTGAAAGGATAGATTCCTATTCCAGAGACTTCCCATACTCTGGAATAAACTACCTATTTATATCAAACAAAGCTCCTCATTAGCACTCTTCAAGAAAAATCTTGATGATTGGATGAGAAATAGGAAATTCATCCCAGGGATCACTTCTGTGGCTCTGCTCGACAGGGGCAGAGGAAAATAATTTTCTTGGGTGGCGAAAGCCAGGGTACATTTTTTGGCTAGGCTTATATAGGCCCTACGGCCAATAGCCTAGTACCTACCTATGAACCTATTGTTAACTCGTAACAACTTACTATGTTTTGAGGTGGTCCACAGATGCATCAAGAATTCTTGTAGTGGCCCTCCCCACAAAAAGGTTGTGCACCATTGTTCTAAATCATGAAGAGAAGACGTCCAAGATGTTTAACAGAAGCATTTCAGAACAATTTGGCAATGGACATCGACCCACAAGTAGATCAAAAATCAGACAGCAACCGGGTGTGCCAAAAAAAGAAAGAATATAAAGAAAAGAATCAGATGAAAAGAAAAAAATGAAAAGTGCAAAAATATAGTAGCAAGTATAAAGATCTTCTGGAACATTCTCATGTTGACCAAGAAATCGGAATGGCTAAGGAGAGGTGAAGTGAAATCAAAAGATGAGAGGATAATAATGGCTGCCCAGGACAGTGAAAGTACAGTTTTGTACCTACCATAAATGTAGATGTTCGAGGATCCACATTGCTGCAGTCCTAACCATTGGAGTGATCACGGGCTGGTCCAGTCGGCCCGAATACCACAGTATATGACGCCGATCAAGGCAGCGTCGATCAAAGCATTAGACTGGCGTCAGGGGCGTCCAAGGGTACTAATCTCGCATGACCGACGCCATATCCTCAGTCTTTTCTTGCCCCAGATGTCAGAAGACCAAAAAAAAGACAAGGCCCAATCCTTAAAGAGCACCACCAAAAAGCCTCTGCACCAAACTTATATACAATATATATATATATATGCACACATGTACAATAATATATAACTTAACTCCACACCACCACCCCTAAAACACCAAGAGAGGGAGAGAGGCAGGGAGGAGTAAATTGCCTGACTGCCACAGCAATGTGGATCCTCAAACATCTACATTTATGGTAGGTACAAAAACTGTACTATGTTCTTCATTCCACATTGCTGCAGTCCTAACCATTGGGTAGAATCCCAAAGCAGAGGTAAGGGAGGCTGGCAAATCATAAGGAAGCAGGAGCTGTCAACATGCCTTGCAAAAGCAGCTGTGGCAAAACCAGCCCTAGATTTAGAGTAGAGAGGAAGGTGGTAATGCTTTCAAGAGAAAGTATGCACTGAACTCCAAGTAGCTGCCTCCAAAATATCCTTAGTTGCCACCCCTTAGAAATGCTGTTGAAGTGGCAGTAGCCCTCAGTGGAATGAGGCCTAATCCCCAGCTGGAATCTCCTTGCCATGATGGGAATAACAAAAATGAAATGCAAAACCCAATCCCACTTAGGAAAATAGTTTGCTTAGACACAGGTGCTTCTGCTCCTGAGAGACTCAAAAGCAAAAGAAACAAACAACTGCTGAGACTGCCTGAAATCCTTAAGTCCTGCTTAAATAATAACGTTAATGACTGCCTATGTACATCCAAAGTGTGCAAAAATCTTTTCCCCTTTATTTTGGGGATCTGCAAGAAAAGTAGGCAAATGGAATAGTTTTTGGTTTAAAGCCACACTGTAGAAAACCACACCTTTAGGCATAAAAGGAAGGATTAGTAATGTACGTAATGATACCCTATCCTTATGGAAAATCAGAAAGGGCTCTTTACTGCCATAAGGGCCTGTAAGCTCAGAAACCCTTCTTGCAGAAGTAATAGCCAACAAAAAAGCAGTCTTCCATGACAAATATTTCAAATCCAGCCCGGTACTCCGCCGAAGGCTCAAAAAGGTTGTAGAGTAAGTTTTTCCAACACAAAATTGAGGATCCCCAAGCAGGAGAGGGAGCTCTAATGCGTGGGGGATCTTATATTCTTTGCCCCTCTGAGAAACTGCTTGAACAAAGGGATGCGAAAACAATGGTGGGTCACAATCATAGTGAGCTGAAATTGCTGCAGCATGAATCTTAATGGAAGAGAAGGACAAACCTTTGTCCAATAACTCAGTAAGATATTGAAGAGCCACACTTCAAATTAGGCTCAGAAATCTCCAAATTCCTTGCTGCACTCCAAAATAAAATCTCTTCCATTTTTCTGCATGTACACTTTCCTTTGTACTAGGTCTTCTAGCTTCCATAATCACATATTTAAAAACTTGTTGAGGGGAAGTTGAGACCGGCTGTCTCTCAAAACAGAATATGCCATGCTGTTAGATGAAGAGACAAGCTGACATTGAGCAATTGGTAGGCCGCCTCTCTGAGACAACAGATGTGGAATCAAGGGTAAAGGCCATGGAGGCTTCTTTACTAGACTCCTCAGTAATGGGTACCAGTGCTGCGAGAGCTGGATCTGGAGCTATTAAAATCATCCTTTGGCTTGTCTTGTCTGGACCTTTAGAAGCACCTTTGGAAGAAGAGGCAGAGGGTGGGAAACACCACACACATGAAGATTTTTCCAACTGAAAGAAAGAGCATCCACTTTCCAAGCTGTGTGATGTAAACCTCTTTGTGCAAAACTTTTGCAGCTGGTGGTTTAGTGGAGAAGCGAACAGATCTATGTCTGGAGTTCCCCAGGACACTGTCAACCTTTTGAAATACATGAAGATCCAGTTTCCCGCTCGTGGGGATCCATGATTTGTCTGCTTAACACATCTGCTAAGGAGTTCTGTGCTCCGGCAGAAACCTTGCCTGAAGAGTTAGTTGCAAGCTGGTTACAGTCTCCCCACAAAATCATTGCTTGCCTGCACAATGGGTAAGAATGTGTTCCCCTTGTTTGTTGATGTACCACATGACAGTTGTGTTGTCTGTTAGAATCAACACCTGCCCTGGAAGTTAGCAACTCCTTGAAAGCCATTAATGCAAATTGGACTGCTAACATCTCCTTCCATGTTGATATGTTAGTCTGCTGTAGTCTGGCAGAGCCACTTGTCTTGTAATTCACTTTCCATTTAGATGAGCTCCCTGCCAATGTCTGAGGCATCTGTTAGGTTAGAATCTGACTCGGCTTCTCTGGCCGGGTCACAGAGAGTCCTTGTTTAGGTGACATTCCTGAGCCCACCACAAAAATTCCTTTTGAATGCAAGGTATTATTTGAATGACAGTGTCCAAATCCTGGCAGTGCTGTGTCCATACATTTGAGATACCATTGTAGCTTCCCTCGCTATGCAGTTTGGCATTGGGAAGCACCAGAACCTACAAGATGCCACCATGAACCCTAAAGGCTTGAAGGACTGTCCCTTGCAGTCAGTCAGCCGGACTGAAGAGATAGCTGATGTAAGTAACTGGAAAGATTCTTTTTGTTTGTCCGGGGTTAAAAGGCCATCTAAGCTGGCTGCTGTATTCAGTCTCACACCCAGAAAGCACATGTCTTGGAGAGGAGTACTAGACTGGACTTTATTTCGTTTTCACAGAATACTCCTAGGCATCTTAGCACTGCTATGACATATTCCAGATGCTGTAGAAGGTCTTCCATTTTCTTGAGCCAGAATCAGGCAGTCGTCCAAGTAAGGATAGATTTGAATTCCTTTTTAGCCTGAAGTAAGCTATCACTGGAGCCAGAACCTTTTATCGAATACTCTGGGCGCAGTAGATAAGCCAAAGGGCAATGCAGAGAACTGATAATGAGAATTTCCAGCTCTAAAAACGCATGAATACTTCCTGCAACACAGTCTTATAGGCACATGAAGGTAAGCTTCCTTGAGATCTAAAGTTACCATCCAATGATTCTTTGCCTCAGCAAAGGTAAAAGTTGTTGCAACGCTCAACATCTCTTGAACTTGGGAATGTCCAGATAAGTGTGTTGAGGATAGATAAATCCAAAATTGGTCTCCACGTGTTCCCTTCTTTGGTACTAGGAACAGGCGAGAATAAAATCCTAGGCCCCTTCTTCTGGTATAGGGACTGGCTGAATGGCCTCCTTATTTGGAGTAACAGAGAAATTTGCTTGTGAGCCTCTTCCCTTTGTGGAGGAGGAACGTCTGGCATGCCTTTGAAAGGGGGCAATGTGTGGAAGTAAAACCTGTAAATCGCGGTGGTGAATGATATCCAACACCCATCTGTCTTGAGTGATTAAATCCCAATTTCTGAAAAGAGACAGTCTTCCCTCCCAAAGGAGCTACCACAGACGAGAATCTACTGGCAGCTGAAAAGGCAGGTCATTGGGTCCAAGCTTGTTTACGAAGGACTGACCCCTGCCCTCACCAGAAGTCTGAGCAGGAGAACCCCCCGTTCTAGCCCTAAAAGAAACTTGGCCTCTGCCCCTACCACGCCTAGACCTACCCCTTGTAGGAGACTGGGAATCAAAAGCAGGATATGTCCATCCCTTAGTAGGCCAATTTACTAACTTTATGGCTGCACCTGCAAAAAAATCTTTAACAGTTTGCATAGACTTAGCTTTGTCCTCCATTTTCTTTAAAACTGCTTCCACAGGTATGAACCAAATAACACATCAGACTGTAAAGGAGCATCCAAAAATCCTAATAGTCTTAACATGCTCAGCTTACAATTCTGATCCTCAACCAGGCATGCCTGCATGGAAGAACAGAAACTAACTAGTGGCAGCCACCCTCGAGGAGGCCTGCACAGCATCAAACCACATTGCAAAGAATGCTTACCCACTTGTTCAGACACATGAACTAAATCCAGCAACTCTTACACTCTATACCTTCCGCCAAAGCATCCACCTTAGATTTCAAATTGTGAAAGGAGATAATTTTGATATTTTAGCATGTGAAACCTTGACAATTAACGCTCTCATGGCTAGAGTGGAAGAAGTATACCTTTCTTTCCCCACCTATCCAAAGCATTTGCCTCTTTATCAGTGGGAACAGGATTTTTTTTTTTTAACCACAGAGGCCCAGCTTAACACCTTTAGGCCCCCTGAGAACTGTTTCTGGGTCCGCCTCTAGACTCTTAAACAAATACTTATGAGCTTCCGGGCACCCTGTAGTAAATCTATCAGGTTTAACAGGGCAGGAGGCAAAGAGTCAGGGATTTCCAGTGGAAGCCTCCTGCAAAAAAAAACATCTTCCACCACATTCAATACAGGAGAGTGTATAGCTAAGGGCCTATGTTGGGGTAAAAACAATAAGAATTCCCTAAGCCTTTTCCTGAATCAGAGTAATCCTTGGCCTTCCCATTTAAAAGTGTTCCCTCATGGAATGCAAGAGTCTCTGAAAATGAGAAATCCCTCAGGAGGAGAAGCCAGGTAGGTGTGGAATCATCCACATCAGAGTCAGAATAAGGAGGAAACTCCTGCAAGTCGTCCGCAGAAGACTCCTGAAGCCTCTGAATACTGTTCCAAACTCTCAAACTCAGGTTCCACCCTAGGCCTCTTATCAGGAGGGGCATAGAGCCCTCTAATCATAGTAACAATTAAATCTTCATGCCATTTTTAAGCATAATATGTTTCTTAGGGCACAGAACCTGAAGTGCTAGGAGAAGCCCCCACTGAAGCTGCTGAACTTGGCCTACCTCCAAAGGAAGAAGTTTTGAAACAGCAGAGAAGCTCAAGTATCTTGGGAAGAGAGGGAAGAACAGTTACCTGAGAAGCCCCCTCAGCCTGGCCTACCTCCTGAGAGGGCAATATCCTGTAACAGTAAAGTCTCTGCCTGAGACTCCAAAGAACTCCCTCTACAAAACCTCCGGCTCCACTGAGTTTTCTAAAGAACCGACGCCGGGACTGCCGGGTTCATCAACCCTAGGCTTTTGCTTATTTTGTTCTTTTGCGCTTTTTGATTTAGAAGCGTATGCCGAGCATCCGGACGGCATTTTGTAATTACTAACGCTTCCCAAACACTAACCTGGCACAGTCTAACCTTCTCTTACCAGTGCGCTTTGTTAAATCTAGCACAAGAGCGGCAACCAACAACGCCGTGGCTCAGACCCCAAAACAAGGTATACACAGAGTATGGTAATCCCTATGAGGTATCTGCTTCACCTCTACCAAGAAATACAGTTATTCACTTTTCTGACATCCGTTAAATACTGAGGCAAGAAAAACCAAAATGTTCCCCAACGCTACTTAGCCAACTTTGATTCGGGTCTGAAACCTCCGGACTTCTAGAAATATTTCAGGTGAATCGCCAAATCTGCACTCGAAAACTGCTTCTGCATCGAATTATGCGCGCAAAAAAGACTTGAGGATATGAAGGCCGGTCATGCGAGATTAGTACCCTGACGTCCCCTGACGCTGGGCTCCACGCGCTTGACCGACGCCAGCCATATACTTTGGTATTCGGGCCGACTGGACAGCGGACTACCCAATGGTTAGGACTGCAGCAATGTGGAATGAAGAACATCTACATACATGTTGGTTTAGAAAGTCTGTAGAACAACATGAAGAAACAGACAAATGTAAGTTCCATAAAACAGACAAGGAAACAGTTGTTCATTTCATTAATGGGTGTGACAATCTCATGGCTGAGGATCTGTACAATGAAAGACACAATAATGTGGCAAGACTGTTGAATGTGGCAGTGTGCAAGGCCTGCAATAAATACTACTGTTCCCAGCAATTCAAAAAGAGATGCAGGAAAAACAGATACAGCAGTTCAAGAAAAATAGACAAATGTATCATTGCTTATTAAAATTGTTGTCACCATCATTTGCAGTGTGTTGTGTACAGACAACACGTCTTAAAAAATCAGGATCAACAATGTCATGGGTTCATCCAATTAATGCACCCCCTTTAACCAATTTTTATAAAGTAAATAAATCTAAGACCAACATCAATAAAAAAATAGCAGAAATTAATACCCCCCCCCCATATTAAAGCAGGCTTAGCCTCAAAATTAAGTATGTTATGACAGGAAATATATTTATTTCTTTGTTAGTCAATAATTTTGTTTCTTTACCAACATGACTAACTAAGAAAAAAGGCAAATGTTGATATTTTACACACATAAAGTGAAATCTTATATCTGAAGAACTTAAATCTCCTTTTAAAAACCTAGAAAAAAAAGCCCCAAAAAAATT